>NW_013808033.1:0-514 GCF_000517525.1 Limulus polyphemus
AGTTAGGACACTATATTACAAAGTGACTGGTGATACTGTTAGTTGATAACAGTTAGGACACTATAGTACAAAGTGGCTGGTAATACTGTTAGTTGATAACAGTTGGGACACTATAGTACAAAGTGATTAATAATACTGTTAGTTGATAACAGTTAGGACACTATATTACAAAGTGATTAATAATACTGTTGGTCCATAACAGTTAGGACACTATAGTACAAAGTGATTAATAATACTGTTAGTTGATAACAGTTAGGACACTATATTACAAAGTGACTGGTAATACTGTTAGTTGATAACAGTTAGGACACTATATTACAAAGTGACTGGTGATACTGTTAGTTGATAACAGTTAGGACACTATAGTACAAAGTGATTAATAATACTGTTAGTTGATAACAGTTAGGACACTATAGTACAAAGTGATTAATAATACTGTTGGTCCATAACAGTTGGGACACTATAGTACAGATTGATTAATAATACTGTTAGTTGATAACAGTTGGGACACTAT
>NW_013808034.1:0-512 GCF_000517525.1 Limulus polyphemus
ATTGGAGTGTGTGTGTGTCTATGAGCCAGACTAGTTTCGGAAAATTCCACTCCTCATCAGTGACCCTGGACACTACCACCAATGAAATATCAGACCAAATCAAGCCTTCATACTAGTGAGGTATCGAAAAATCGAACTGGTGTATTTAAGTGTTTTACTCTCACAAAAAAGAACTTATCTATAGGTATTTGAAGAACTTGTACAATTATGTACAAGTTGCCCAGTGTCGGCTAACAATACGAAGAATTAAATTGTGGCGAAATGCTACAAGTTCTTCAAATACGTATAGAATGATAGGTTTCTTTTTTGTGAGTGTAAAACACTTAAATACACCAGTTCGATTGTACATTTGGTTAAGAGAGGATATACATTTGATATAAGAGATATTGTACACTTAGTTAAGACAAGTTATACATATGATTAAGAGAGATTGTAAATATGCTTAAAGGAGCTCATAGATGTAGTTAAGAGAGGTTAGGAAACTTGGAGCAACATACATAACTTCTACCAAG
>NW_013808035.1:0-512 GCF_000517525.1 Limulus polyphemus
AAATTGGTGTCAGAGAGTGGGACAGAAATAAAAAAAGAAGATGGAAACGAGAGGCGGCAAATCAAACTACAGCTTAGCAGATTTGATGCCAGCAATACAAGAACAGAAAAAGAAACAAGAAGAGAGACAACAGCAGTTGCAAGAAAACCTGCGACAGTGGCAGCTCGAACAACAAAATAAACAAGAAGAAAGATTACAACAGTTGTTGGAGGAAAAAGAAAAGAAACAAGAAGAGAGACAACAGCAGTTGTTGGAGGAAAAAGAAAAGAAACAAGAAGAACGAGAAAAGTAACAAGAAGGGGGATTACAGCAGTGGCAACTGGAACAAGAAAGGAAACATGAAGAAAGTCTCCAACAGTTGCAGGAAAGTCAGCAGTAACTACAGGAAAGACAACGACAGTGGCAAGAAGTACAAATGGAAAACATTAGTAAATTTAAAAACGAATTAAATGCATTAAAGGATGATTTAATGTCTTTTACACAAGGAGGATACATTAACCATCGACATAATC
>NW_013808036.1:0-514 GCF_000517525.1 Limulus polyphemus
TATTGCGTCTTCTAATCGACAATACACAGTATTTTTAAATCTTGTGTCTTCTTATTGACATTACACAGTATTGTTAAATCTTGTGTGTTCTTAGTGCTAATACACAATATCGTTAAATCTTATGGCTTGTTAGTGATAGTACACAGTATCGTTAAATCTTGTGTCTTCTTATTGACAGTTTACAGTATTGTTAAATCTTTTGTCTTCTATTGACAGTACACAGTATTGATAAATCTTGTGTCTTCTTATTGACAATACACAGTATCGTTAAATCTTGTGTCTTCGTATTGAAATACACAGTATCGTTAAATCTTGCGTCTTTTTATCGACAGCACACAGTATTGTTAAATTTTGTGTCTTCTTATTGACTGTACACAGTATTGTTAAATCTTGTGTCTTCTTATTGACAGTACACAGTATTGTTAAATCTTGCGTCTTTTTATAGACAGTACACAGTATCTTTAAATTTTGTGTCTTCTTATTGACAGTACACAGTATTGTTAAATCATGTGTC
>NW_013808037.1:0-514 GCF_000517525.1 Limulus polyphemus
AAGAAGAAAGATTACAGTAGTGGCAACTGGAACAAGAAAGGAAACAGAAAGAAAGTCAGCAGCAACTACAGGAAAATCAACAACAATGGCAAGAGGTACAAATGGAAAACATTAATAAATTTAAACGCGAATTAGATACGTTAAAGGACGATCTATTGTCTTTTACACAAGGAAGATACATTGACCATCGACTTAATCAGCCCCAGACAATGACAAGCCCTATCCAGACCCTGCAGCTAAACCCTAATGTAGACATATTCAGTGACGTTAGAAGTCACATCCCAGATATGAATGTCAGTAATAGGAGTGATCCAGTGCGAAGGAAGCCACAGGAATTCGATGGGAAAGCACCGTGGGAAGCATATAGAGCACAATTCGAGCTACTGGCAGAGATGAACGGATGGACAGAGAAGCAGAAAGCAGTATATCTGGCAACGAGCTTGAAGGGACAACCACTGGAAATACTTGGACAGTTGACAGCAGCCAACAGACACACCTATAGAGCACTGGTAGA
>NW_013808038.1:0-512 GCF_000517525.1 Limulus polyphemus
TAATTCGTTTAACAGGAAGCTAGCTATCTCTGTAGTCTTCACTGTTCATACGCCTACTAGAGATTGAGTTTCCACCGATGACGTTAGGTAATGTGTTCGTAAAAGTATTAATGTCTGATGTGAATCCACTGAAGTTAAATGGTTTGTAATGTTCGAAATTTATAAATATTCCTGGTCAAATATCTAAAGTTTTCCGATTAATAAACGTTATTACAATCGCAGTTATAGCTTCCTAAGTTTTATAGCACACTGATTATAATAATAGATACTCTAGCGCTTCGCGTTAGTTAGGCGTTCTAGAAATTTCAGTTTTACGTAACAATACAAATTTAAGCGTTTACGTATATACATATATTGTTGATTCTTACTCTCGAGAATCTTCTAAAACTTTGGAGAATAGGTGGGAGTTTTGAAATACATATTTAACACTATAAGCTACGCACGTTTTAAAATATCAAGTTAATCTAAACAAGCGTTCATACTAAAATAAATATATAACAAATTCGTTACAA
>NW_013808039.1:0-515 GCF_000517525.1 Limulus polyphemus
TTGTAACAGGACTGAAGATGTCTGCATTATGGTCTAGCTGCAGGGTCTGGAAGGGGATTCCCATTGCCTGAGGCTGATTAGATCGATGGCTAATATATCCTCCTTGTGTAAAATACAGTAAATCATCCTTTAAGGTAGTTAATTCACCTTTGAAATTTGCTAATGTTTTCCATTTGTACCTCTTGCCACTGTTGTTGACTTTCCTGTAGTTGCTGCTGACTTTCCTGCAACTGTTGGAGGCTTTCTTTCTGTTTCCTTTCTTGTTCCAGTTGCCACTGCTGTAATCTCTGTTCTTGTTTATTTTCTTTCTCCTCCAACCACTGCTGTAGTCTCTCTTGTTTATTTTGCTGTTCGAGCTGCCACTGTTGTAGGTTTTCTGCCTCTGCCGTTGTCTCTCTTTTTGTTTCTTTCTTTTTCCTCCAACAACTGCTGTAATCTCCCTTCTTGTTTCTTTTCTTTTTCCTCTAACAACTGTTGCAATTTCTCTTCTTGTTTCTTTTGCTGTTCTTGTATTG
>NW_013808040.1:0-514 GCF_000517525.1 Limulus polyphemus
CTAGCACGGATTCTCGTTCTAAACCTTGCCCTGTAGACTTCTGACTGATTCTGGGTTCCGTACCTGAGTTCCAGAGCCTCTACCAGTGCTCTATAGTAGTGTCTGTCGGCTGCTGTCAACTGCCCAAGTATTTCCAGTGGTTGTCCCTTCAAGCTCGTTGCCAGATATAATGCTTTCTGCTTCTCTGTCCATCCATTAATTTCTGCCAAAAGCTCAGATAGTGCTCTATAGGCTTCCCACGGTGCTTTCGCATCGTATTCCTGTGGCTTCCTTCATACTGGATCACTCCTAGTACTGACAATCATATCTGGGATATGACTTCTCAAGGGACTGAAGATGTCTGCATTAGGGTTTAGCAACGGGATCTGGAAGGGGCTTGCCATTGTCTGGGGCTGATTAAGTCGATGGTTAAGGTATCCTCCATGTGTAAAAGACAATAAATCAACCTTTAATGTATTTAATTTTCTCTGAAATTTACTAATATTTTCCATTTGTGCTTCTTGCCATTGTTGTT
>NW_013808041.1:0-512 GCF_000517525.1 Limulus polyphemus
TGTTTAAATAGTTTGTTATGAGAAGTGGATACTCCAAGTAAGCGTATCCAGTAAACAATATGGCAGAACACTTTGTAGGAACCATTTCCAGCATTTATTCTTTTTTTCTGAAAGTCTGCAGGAATTTGAATTATTGTATAAGGAATCTAGAGGTGTACACCAATCTATAATTGGTTAACACCCAAAGAAACTATGGCTGGTTTGGTGATATATATTTTACCCTATTTTAGACAATGATTATGGTAGTAAATTATCTATGGTACACAAACCATTCCTGAAATTTTTTGTGACACCTCTAAGGAACTGCTGAGACAACAAACTAGAATCTCTGAGTGTTTGTTCTGGACGAGATGGAAATGAGGTTGGATTGAAAGCTAACCTGTCAGTGTAAATTAGCAAATTGTTCAAGGTGTTACAAGTGTAGCAGGTGTGGATGTGATTAAGATGACACACCAGTTGGTCAAATACTGCGCTGTAAGGCAGGTCGGACAAGGATGACACACCAGTTGGTC
>NW_013808042.1:0-513 GCF_000517525.1 Limulus polyphemus
GTATAATATATTTGATTTACATCTCACTAGGTTAACTTGGCGTCATTAGGCGTGTATAATATATTTAATTTACAACGTCTCACTAAGTTAACCTGACATCATTAGGCGTGTATAATATATTTGATTTACAACGTCTCATTAAGTTAACCTGACATCATTAGGCGTGTATAATATGTTTGATTTACAACGGCTCACTAGGTTATCCTGGCATCATTAGGCGTGTATAATATATTTGATTTACAACGTCTCACTAGTTTAACTTGGCGTCATTAGGCGTGTATAATATATTTGATTTACAACGTCTCACTAGGTTATCCTGGCATCATTAGACGTGTATAATATATTTGATTTACAACATCTCACTAGGTTAACCTGGTATCATTAGGCGTGTATAATATATTTGATATCACAACGTTTCACCAGGATAACCTGGCATCATTATACGTGTATAATATATTTGATATCGCAACGTATTACTAGGTTATCCTGGCATCATTAGACGTGTATAATATA
>NW_013808043.1:0-515 GCF_000517525.1 Limulus polyphemus
CAGCACAACTTCCCGTAACATTCTCGGTATAACTGTTTGCCAGGTCGTCACTTTTCCATCTGCAGTTTTCCATCTTTGGAGAAGAATACCATCTTCAAGCTTCAACTGGTCCCACTGTGCCCAATAGTTCTTTGCCACAAGGCTTAAGCTAGACACCTTCTCCCAAGCAGGGCACAAAACACTTGCTTTTAGAAAATCGATTATTGGCTTCAGATCTTGGTCTTTCTCCTGTTATGCTTTAATATCTATATTTGGTTCCACTTCACCATCATTAACTCTTTCAGTCACTTTGACTTCAGCTTGATGGCACCTGGTTAGTTCAACTTCTCTTTTGCAGCAATGTCTGCAGTCATTTTTGTAGGGTCTTCAGCTCATTCCATCAGCATTACCATGGGATTTCCTTCTCTATATTCAATATTATAATTATACTGGTCTATCTTTCCAATCCAACGTGTCAGTTGTCCCGCTGAGTTCTTTAATGATCTTAACCAGCGTAACGCAGCATGGTCTGTCCC
>NW_013808044.1:0-514 GCF_000517525.1 Limulus polyphemus
GAAATCTTCCCTTCATTCAATTAACAACCCGTAGATTATGTAGTGCATGAACAAATATATACCTGAAACTACTGTAAACTGAATTTTGAAATAAAAAACTTTGTATTGTGTTACGTATTAGAATTTCAAATAGCCTGAAATTGAGTTAACTGATAAATTTAATTTTAGTAGTTAAATTGTATTTTGGATTTAGTAGTTAAGTAAAAGCCGATATATAGTCAGTTTATGATATTTGTCAACAATATTAATACACATAGTTTTCTTTTTTAACACAAATACGTTTTAATATACATACAACAATACAATTTACAATAACAGTTATTACAAACAATGATTTATAAACAAAAGTTTCACAATCTTACAAGCAATATAAAGTCTTCTTTCTATGCTGGAACTTCTTCGATATTTTATCGAGAGTTCACGATTAGCGAGTCGATTACGAGTTAAAGTAGGTATAATTCACATCACAGAAAGCTAGCTAGCTTTGTCCTTCGTTATTTACCAACCACACACG
>NW_013808045.1:0-514 GCF_000517525.1 Limulus polyphemus
GTGAAACTACGTCCATATGTGGACACAAACGCACTGGGTGTTGCCTGCTTTTCTTTTTTCATTTTCAAACACCAACAATCGGCCATCACATGACCAGGTTTTTACAAAAATGGCAGACAGGCCTTGATTGTTTCAAAGAAGTTTTCGAACTAGAGGAGCTGTTTTTTTAGAAGAATCCTCAACTTTAGTGGATTGAATAGATACAGGTTTTTGTTGAAATGGTAGGAATTTCTTTTTATAAAAAGTGGTTTTATGTGTTAAAGTCCAATCATCAAAAGAGCGCCGGCTTCCTGTTGTGTTTCAACTTTCTTTTCATGTAAGTAAGTTTTGAGGTCGTCACGTGCACAATGTTTAAATTCCCCAATTAGACATAATTGTCTTAGTTTGTCGAAACTGTTGCCAATATGCATAGAATTGCACCATCGATCAAAAGAAACCTCTTTTTCTTGGGCAAATTCCAAGTTTGATTATCTTGCTTGCGATAACCTCGAAACTTGTTTTTTGCGTATACGCC
>NW_013808046.1:0-512 GCF_000517525.1 Limulus polyphemus
GCAAAGGTCTTAGACAAAGATGGCGACTGTTTCAAGTATCTGTGTGAAACTTAAAAGAAGGGATTTTTTGTTGAGCCTCAGATCAGGAAATTGACTTCAGGTGAACAGATCGAAAGGACAACGAGCAAAGCTGAAAAAGAAACGGGAATTGCCTTTAAAGATGTTATTGACACATTTTTAGGAAACAACAAAGACCCTTATTACGATAATATTGTCAATAACATGCTCGTTAAATTCAAAGAGTTGGGTTGTAATATGAGGTTAAAAGTTCATTTCTTACACTCACATATTAACCATTTACCTGAAAATCTCGGTGCCATCAACGAAGAACAAGAGGAAAAGTTTCATCAAGACATCAGGGAAATGGAGAGGAGGTATCAAGGAAGGTGGAACAGCAGCATGGTGGCTGATTATTACTGGTCATTGAAACGAGATGCTCCAGACGCAATACATAAAAAAGACCACAACACGTAGTTTTGAAACTAAAAGACGTAGATTTCACAAAAACAAAA
>NW_013808047.1:0-514 GCF_000517525.1 Limulus polyphemus
TGTGTAATTGAACTGAGTATTGTTGAAGTCGAGCACGTGAGACGTTCGTTGAGAATTATAGCCCGACTGTTGAAATTAAGTGTATCGCAAAGTTATATTCAAAAAGAATAAACCAGTTTTATTTAAGAAAGGACTTGTGTCGCTAAAGTTTCGTCGGAACGAATTTACGGAAAATTAACTAACGAACGGAGTTTCTCGAATTATCAGGGATCTCCTCGAATGTTGGAGACGCCTCTTTGTTAGTATATAAGCTTGGCAGAGAAAAGCCTGGGATGATGAATGTATGATAAAGTAGTCACGGTGAGTTTCGGGTAATTTACAATTCTGTTTCGAGCTAGTGTGTGTTTTGCACACGTAGAGAGTTAAGTTATCGAGATTGTGAATCGCTGTGACTTATGGCGTATATTATAAAAGTCGTTAAGCTGGAAGTAACGAGAAACGTACTGACTGTGTACTAAAACTTTGTATCGAGAAAGAATAAACTGGTTTAATCAAGAAAGGACTTGTATTACTT
>NW_013808048.1:0-425 GCF_000517525.1 Limulus polyphemus
CTCCATGAACACCTAAGTGTAACTCTAATTACCGAATTTATAACCAACATACTCATCTTTAGCCTTTCTTGGTACAACTACACCATGAACACCTAGGTGTGACTCTAGTTACAGAATTTATAAACACCATACACATCTTTAGCCTTACTTGGTACAACTACTCCATAAACAGGAAACACCTAGGTGTAACTCTATTTACCGAACTTGTAACCACCATACTCATCTTTAGAGTTATTTGGTTCAACAACTCCACGAATACCTAGGTGTAACTCTAGTTACCGAACTTGTAACCACCATACTCATCTTTTGCCTTACTTGGTACAACTACTCCATGAACATCTAGGCGTAACTCTAATTACAGAATTTATAACCACTATACTCATCTTTAGTCTTACTTGGTACAACTACTCTATGAACACCTAGGT
>NW_013808049.1:0-555 GCF_000517525.1 Limulus polyphemus
ACATTTAAACAGGTAGTAACATACCAGTGTCAAAGACCAACATTAAACAACAGTAGATATTAACGACATTTAAACAGGTAGTAACATACCAGTGTCAAAGACTAACATTAAACAACAATGGATATTAACGACATTTAAACAGGTAGTAACATACCAGTGTCAAAGACCAACATTAAACAACAGTAGATATTAACGACATTTAAACAGGTAGTAACATACCAGTGTCAAAGACTAACATTAAACAACAATGGATATTAACGACATTTAAACAGGTAGTAACATACCACTGTTAAAAACCAACATTAAACAACAGTAGATATTAACGGCATTAAAACAGGTAGTAACATACCAGTGTCAAAGATCAACATTAAACAACAGTATATATTAACGACATTTAAACAAGTAGTGACGTACCAGTGTCAAAGAAAAACATTAAACAACAGTAGATATTAACGGCATTAAAACAGGTAGTAACATACCAGTGTCAAAGATCAACATTAAACAACAGTATATATTAACGACATTTAAACAAGTAGTGACATACCAGTGTCAAAG
>NW_013808050.1:0-507 GCF_000517525.1 Limulus polyphemus
TTAGGGTTAACTCTCTTCGACAATTGACATAAAGAAAAAGAAAATTAGTTAAGTATTTTATTTCTTTATTTTTCATGTTTATTCTTTGTCTAATTATAAAAGTAACTAAAATGTAAAAATGAGGATCCTTTTAGGTTAGTTGAGATTAGATTAGGTAAAATTAATAATATTATAATAAAAATGTTTCATGTGGCACAAACAGGAGCAACTCGTAGTAGCTCCTGGGTAATGTAATTTGTTAGCGTAATGTGAGCTGCACGTTCCCCAACTGGTTTACAACTTATAATGGCATGGATAGTAGTTAGACACAGTTCAAAAAGCAATAAAACTATAAAATTTAATTATAAATAGATGTATACTGTTATGAACTTAGAGCTACTTAGGATGAATGTAGTTTCATGTTACCATTTGAAGTCCTCTAGAAAAAAAAAGGGTATTTAGGGTTTTTTATATATATATATATATATTCCAATTCCGTTTTGATATAGGGTAGAGAAAATAACAAGT
>NW_013808051.1:0-1179 GCF_000517525.1 Limulus polyphemus
ATCAACTGAAACAAAAAACATTAGTACAATGTGAAATACAGGTTCTAAATCTGACAACAAAGGATGTTGGTATAAAGAAAAACACAGGTTCTACATCTTACAACAACGGATATTGGTAGGGAACCTGTGTTTTACTTTACAACTGACAACAAAAGACATTAGTATAAAGTGAAACACAGGTTTCTACATCTGACACAAAGGATGTTGGTATATAAGTGAAACACAGGTTCTACATCTGACATCAAAGGATGACTTTATACCAATATACTTTGTTGTCAGATGTAGAGCTTGTGTTTCACTTTATACTAATGTCTTTTGTTATCAGTTGTGGAACCTGTGTTTTACTTTATACCAAGATCCTTTGTTGTCAGATGTAGAACCTGTGTTTCACTTTATACAATCATCCTTTGATGTCAGATGTAGAACCTGTGTTTCACTTTATGCTAATGTCTTTTGTTGCCTGTTGTGGAACCTTTGTTTTACTTTACACCAACATTCTTTGATGTCAGATGTAGAACCTGTGTTTCACTTTATACCAACATCCTTTGTTGTCAGATGTAGAACCTGTGTTTCACTTTATACAAACATCCTTTGATGTCAGATGTAGAACCTGTGTTTCACTTTATGCTAATGTCTTTTGTTGCCTGTTGTGGAACCTTTGTTTTTTGGTATAAAGTAAAACACAGGTTCTACATCTTAAAACAAAGGATGTTGGTATAAAGTAAACACAGGTTCCACAATTAACAACAAAAGACATTAGTATAAAGTGTAACACAGGTTCTACACCTGACAACAAATGATGTTGGTATAAAGTAAAACACAGGTTCCACAACTGACAATAAAAGACATTAGTATAAAGTGAAACACAGGCTCTACATCTGACAACAAAGGATGTTAGTATACAAGTGAAACAAAGGTTCTACATCTGACAACAAAGGATGTTGGTATAAAGTAAAACACAGGTTCTACATCTGACAATAAAGGATGTTGGTAGACAGTAAAACACAGGTACCACAACTGACAATAAAGAACATTAGTATAAAGTAAAACACAGATTTCAACATCTGACAACAAAGGATGTTGGTAGAAAGTAAAACACAGGTTCTACATCTAACATCAAAAGATGTTGGTATAATGTAAAAAACAATTTCCACATCTGACAAGAAGAGACATTAGTAC
>NW_013808052.1:0-514 GCF_000517525.1 Limulus polyphemus
GGGATGAGCCCGAAATCTGTTCAACGGATTCTCCACAGATTGGGTTATCGTTGCAGAGCAGCTAGACGGAAGCCCTTATTAAGACCTGCCAACTTAGTCAGACGAAAGAAGTGGGCAAGTGATATGATGACCAAGTCTCTGGACTTTTGGAAGACCGTATTGTTCTCAGACGAATCAAGGTTCGTTCAATTTTCGGACAGTGCAAGGATATGGGTCTGGAGAATGCCTCACCAAGAGTTTGGGCTCAACAGATTGCAGCCAACTGTGAAGCATGGTGGTTTCAGCGGGATGGTTTGGAAAGCTGTTTGGGTTGGTGGGAGATCGAGCTTAGTGAAGTGCGTTGGCAACATAAATTTTGCGAAATACGTTGAAATATTGGAGGAAGGACTCTTGCCAATTCATTCCTCGGGTTTCGTGGACAAGAACACAATGTTGTTCCAGGAAGATGGAGCACCGTGTCACACTACTAGAAACAACCAAATAATGGCAGGAAGAAAATGGTATCCAGAAGTTG
>NW_013808053.1:0-514 GCF_000517525.1 Limulus polyphemus
GTACACGGATTATAAAACAGATTGATAAAATACTACTTAAGTTTACTAATAAAAAATTCTATTAGTTTACAAAACTGTACATATACTTAACTAGATCTTGTATAGGTAGCATTCTGGTATCCATGGTTACATTATCTTTCGTGAACCTTTCGTGCTTTTGCTGCTGCAAATGCATCAATTAAACTATCAAAATTTAAGGTATTAAGTACATCTTTTTCAATACTTAATATTTCCAAGTTACTAAGTCGTTCTTGAGTCATTGAGGTTTTCAAGTATGTAAGAATTAATTTCAGCTTGCTGAAGGACCTTTCACAACTAGCAATAGAAACCCCAATTGTTAACAAAATCTGCAATGCAATTCTTAAATTTGGGAAAACATCTTCACCATATGAAATTATAAATGTTAGCAAATCAGTTGCAACCATTGGTTCAGAAAAATCGGTCTGTGTTATTTTACTTATCAACATTCTACAGTCTTTAATTTATCTGTACAATTCTGGTCCATCAATATCAC
>NW_013808054.1:0-514 GCF_000517525.1 Limulus polyphemus
GCATGTCCTGCACCATTCTTCTACATCTCGCCTCATACCTATCCAGTAAAATCTTTGTCGTAGGTGACTCAATGTCTTCTTAGTTCCGAGATGTCCTCCTGTTAAATTATCATAGGATTGGCACAGCACAACTTCCCGTAACTTTCTCGGTATAACCGTCTGCCAAGTCGTCAATTTCCCATCTGTAGTTTCCCATCTCAGAACAAGAATACCATCTTCAAGCTTTAACTAGTCCCATTGTGCCCAATAGTGCTTTGTCACAGGGCTTAGACTAGACACCTTCTCCCAAGCAGGGCACGAAACACTTGCTTTTAAAAAATCAATTATTGGCTTCAAATCTTAATCTTTCTACTGCTCTGCTTCAATATCTATACCTGGTTCCACTTCGTCATCATCAACTTCTTCAGTCACTTTGACTTCAGCTTGATGACACCTAATTAGTTCAACCTCTCTTTTAACAGTTACCGGAACTTGGCTTTTGTTGTTCCCAAACATCATTTTATCAAAATCAATT
>NW_013808055.1:0-514 GCF_000517525.1 Limulus polyphemus
TAAAATAAATAAATAAATAAAATAAATAGTTCAAGTTTACTCTGCAGCTGCATAACTTCTGAAAGTAGAATTATCAATCATCTACCACCGCTTTTGATGTTCTTAACCTTTTTTGCTCCATGCCCCACCTCGACACCTCAAAAAATTTGATGTCCCTTTAATATGAAAACAAAGTTGGTGTTGAAAAACCGTGTTAGGCGACTCAGTTTTGAGTCACCGAACGTTTTTCGCTCTTCACACCCAAATACATTTTTTTCTTATTGTAGCATTTTCAAATTGCCTCCCTGTGGAGCGTGCGCCCCACGTTCAGACCCCACTGTTCTACGCCATTCTTCTGTGACAAAATTATGCTGTAAGTTTACTCTGTTCTCAGTAATTTTTTTTTAAAAAAAGGATTTAAACGACAACCTTTATGTTTAGTGATAGTTAATATGTATATTATTCAGTCGCACAAAATATATATTTTGAACTTTTAATTTCAGTTTATCAACCGTTATTCTGCAAGCTAAGAACT
>NW_013808056.1:0-609 GCF_000517525.1 Limulus polyphemus
TTAAAAGGTTTGTAAAGTCTTTCTGTGGTACTTATAACAATATCAAGTCATTTATGTAAGTATAAGTGTCTGATATTGACATATTTTGGTTAAATATTTATGGTATTGTTTTAGGTAAGAGTAGATTATTAATGAGTTTGAACAAGTCCGTAGACTACTATTAGGGTTAAGTGAGGTATGACTGTAATAAAACTTATCATTATGTTTGTACTTAAGGCTGGGAAATAGTACTTTACATAACATGGTCACAGTTGACCCAACTAGGGAAAAACAGATTAAAACAATATTGAACATAGAAACTGTACATAGAAACTAATTTCAACATATTCCTGTGTACACTTGAAGAAAAATTAGTCAATATAACTTAACTAAGAATTCTATTGTTGCTGATTGAAAAGATAATAAAATGTATAAACTACAACAATAAAACCAAGTATTTAAACTTATTTTTAAAAACATTTTATCAAGATACACAGTAGTCTGATATGCAGTGAAAACAACCTGGATGACAAACTCATAGTAATAGAGCTATAGTTATTTAAAACACCATAATAATAAAACTACACCAGCATTGTAACAGATATCATATCAATAATATATCAAATATCT
>NW_013808057.1:0-517 GCF_000517525.1 Limulus polyphemus
GTCCAATCAAACTACAGCTTAGCAGACTTGATGGCAGCAATACAAGAGCAGCAAAAGAAACAAGAAGAACGAGAAAAGAAACAAGAAGAACAAGAAAAGAAACAAGAAGAGAGATTACAGCAGTTGTTGGGGGGGAAAAGAAAAGAAACAAGAAGAGAGATTACAGCAGTTGTTGGGGAGAAAAGAAAAGAAACAAGAAGAGAGATTACAGCAGTTGTTGGGGGGGGGGAGAAAAGAAACAAGAAGAGAAATTACAGCAGTTGTTGGAAGAAAAAGAAAAGAAACAAGAAGAAAAATTACAGCAGTTGTTGGAGGAAAAAGAAAAGAAAAAGAAGAACGAAAAAAGAAACAAGAAGAGAAATTACAGCAGTTGTTGGAGGGAAAAAGAAAAGAAAAAGAAGAACGAAAAAAGAAACAAGAAGAGAGATTACAGCAGTGGCAACTGGAAAAGAAAGGAAACAGGAAGAAAGAATCCAACAGTTGCAGGAAAGTCAGGAGCAACTACAGGAAAGTCAAC
>NW_013808058.1:0-512 GCF_000517525.1 Limulus polyphemus
AGACGTGTGTGTAAGGAGACCAGTGGACACTTTTATAGCTTTATCCCGTTTACGTAAAAAACGAAACCTTGTTACATGCTTACTAAACAGAGCTTACAACCTGTGCTCCACATATCTTAATCTACACTCTGGCGTCCTGAAACGTAACTGCTATCCACAACACTTATTAGAAAACATTACCAACACCTTCCTAACAAAGAAACTCACAAATCCAATTAAGATACCAACTGTACCTATACTTACTATATACTCGTGTCTTCCTTATACTGGCAAACAAAGCTTAAATTTAAAAAATCAACTTAAACGCATATTTGGTCGTTACTACCTTCAAGATTTAAGGATTTAAGATTAGTTTTTAAATCCACATCACGCATAAAAAATTTCTTCCCTACTAAAGATCTCCTCCCCATTCCTTATTGTTCTTGGCTTGCCTATCTTTACACGTGTGGAGACTGTAATGCCTCCTATATTGGCAAAACCAAACGCCATTTAAAAGTCAGAGCCTATGAACA
>NW_013808059.1:0-514 GCF_000517525.1 Limulus polyphemus
TACCTGTTTCCAGCACGAGTTTGAGGCAAAGGACCAGCAATGTCAATGGCTACTTTTTCCATGGTGCACCAACTTGATATAACTTCATTGAAGCACATCCCTCATGCTTGGGTCTTCTTTTAGCACAACATGTGCTGGAGGTCCTGCACCATTCTTCTACATCTTGCCTCATACCTATTCAATAAAATCTCTGCCGTAGGTGACTTAATGTCTTCTTAACTCCAAGATGTCCTCCTGTTAAACTATCATGGGATTGACACAGCACTTCCCGTAACTTTCTCGATATAACCATTTGCCAGGTTGTCACTTTCCTATCTGCAGTTTCCCATCTCAGGACAAGACTACCATCTTCAAGCTTCAACTGTTCCCATTGTGCCCAATAGTTCTTTGCCACAGGGCTTAAGCTAGACACCTTCTCCCAAGCAGGGCGCAAAACACTTGCTTGTAGAAAATCAATTATTAGCTTAAAATCTTGGTCTTTCTCCTGCTCTGCTTTAATATTTATACCTGGTTC
>NW_013808060.1:0-513 GCF_000517525.1 Limulus polyphemus
TAATATACACATAACACTACAACTTACAATAACAGTTATTATAAATAATTATTACAAACAATGATTTATAAACAAAAAGTTTCACAAACTTACAAGCAATATAAAGTCTTCTTTCTAGTTTAGAACTTCCTTGATATCTTATCGAGGGTTCACGATGAGCGAGTTAATTACGAGTTGACATAGATAGGTACAATTCGTTTAAGGGGAAGCTAGCTAGCTTTGTATTTCGGTATTCACCAGTCACGCGCGCTGAGTCTTCCACGATGAATTTATATAATGTTTTCGTAAAAATACTAATGTCCGATGAGAATCCACTGAAGTTACATAATTTGTAATGTTCGAACTTTGTAAAAGCTCCTGGTCAAATATCTGAAGTTTTCCGATTGGTAAGCGTTATAGCAATAACAGTTATAGTTTCCAAAGTTTATAGCAGACTGGCTTCAGTAAACTAATAATAGATACTATCCATTTAGCGCATAGCGTTGGTTATATTTATAGATGTGTGGAGGTTTT
>NW_013808061.1:0-514 GCF_000517525.1 Limulus polyphemus
AGGTAGGGAATCTGGTCCTAACGGTGAACTGAAGCATGAAGTTAGCGAATGTTCCTCGCTGGGATTTAGAATCTGGGGTTTGATTCCCCTCGGTCGACACAGCAGATGGTCCAAGTGGCTTTGCTTTGAAAACACACACACCCACACAAATTAAAGAAATTACAACAGAGTTATAACTCTGTCCTAACAAAGTGTTAAACGAACAGTTACACTATTTTCATTTCGTCACATTACGAATCTAGCGACTCGGTCTTTTCATTTTTATTCTTTGACGTAAGAAGTCTTGAGGACGCAAATGTAGCCGAAAACTAGATAAGACATTGAATTAAATCATGACGTTAAAAAAATTAGAATCGTAATTCAAAATAAATGTTCGCGATTTCTAACGTATTTAACGTGTACTAACAACTTTTAGTGTACTTAACAACTTTAGTGTAATTAACGTGTATTAACAACTTTTAGTGTAATTAACGTGTATTAACAACTTTTAGTGTAATTAACGTGTACTAACAAC
>NW_013808062.1:0-510 GCF_000517525.1 Limulus polyphemus
TTAGGTACCCTCGTGACTTATGTTTGATTATATAGAAATATTAGATACTTCGTGACTTATGCTTGACCATATAAAGATCTTAGGTACCCTCGTGACTTATGTTTGATTATATAGAAATATTAGATACTTCGTGACTTATGCTTGATCATATAAAGATCTTAGGTACCTCGTGACTTATGTTTGATTATATAGAAATATTAGATACTTCGTGACTTATGGTTGACCATATAAAGATCTTAGGTACCTCGTGACTTATGTTTGATTATATAGAAATATTAGATACTTCGTGACTTATGCTTGATCATATAAAAATCTTAGGTACCCTCGTGACTTATGTTTGATTATATAGAAATATTAGATACTTCGTGACTTATCTTTGACCATATAAAGATCTTAGGTACCTCGTGACTTATGCTTGAACATATAAAGATCTTAGGTACCCTCGTGACTTATGTTTGATTATATAGAAATATTAGATACTTCGTGACTTATCTTTGACCATATAAAGAT
>NW_013808063.1:0-514 GCF_000517525.1 Limulus polyphemus
ATTGTGCTGTCTACTCCAGCAGGCTTTTGTGACTTTTGTAGCAATCACAGAGGCTGGATACTTAAGTGAGTACCTACTTATTTGTGAATAAAGATTTTGTTCACAAATTTCCTTTGCTTTCTGTATTAAATTTATATTTTACATGACCTATCTAAAATCTGAATTGGCCCGACATGGCCAGACGGTTAGAGTGCTCAACTCGCAATATCCGTCACACCAAACATGCTCATCTTTTCAGCTGTGGGGGCATTATAATGTGATGGTCAATCTAACTATTCGTTGATAAAAGAGGAGCCCAAGAGTTGGAGGTGGGTGGTGATGACTAGCTGCCTTCCCTCTAGTCTTACACTGCTAAATTAGGGACGGCTAGCAGATAGTCCTCATATAGCTTTATGTGAAATCCATAACAAACAAAAACCTGAATCTTGTAGTTATTTCATGCTTACATCATGCAATGTGTAATTTAATTTAGGTCTTGAAATTCTGTAGACAGGTGACGTTGGAGGTGACATCC
>NW_013808064.1:0-1822 GCF_000517525.1 Limulus polyphemus
TCAGGTTTTATTCATATCGTTTCGATGCAGATTAATTGTTCACTTCACCATCGTTGAGAAGAACATAAACAAGTAATCCGAAACGTTCAAGGAGAAAATATGCCTAATAATCTACATGACCGAAAAAAAACCGTCTTTTCTCAAATACATTAAACATTCAAGTGAGCTTTATAAACGCTAGATTAGCACGCGCACAACGAGGGGAGGGGGGAGACCTCTGGAGCTCGAGGCCTTCACTTAGCCATAAACTTATAGAGAATATGTGCAACGAAAATTCATATTAATACTGGAAATAAACGATTTTTATAACACCAAATTTGTTATTTTTCGTTCATTGGACACTCAACGTTTCGCTTTACAGTTTATTCAGGAGAGTTCCACTAAAACACAAATTGTGACTGACAGCTGTAAAACGAAACGTTGAGTATCCAGTTTAAAAGAAACACAAAAAACTTGGTGTTACAAGGTCGTCTATTCGTTCATTGGACTCTCAACGTTTCGCTTTACAGCTTATTCAGGAGAGTTCCACTAAAACACAAATTGTGACTGACAGCTGTAAAACGAAACGTTGAGTACCCAGTTTAAAAAACACAAAAAACTTGGTGTTACAAGTGTTACAACTTAGTGTTACAAGGTCGTCTATTTCCAGTATTCAAATGTCTTCTAAACAGAAATTGATTAAAGAATATTTTTCTTTAACCTGAACTACTTTAACAAAATGGGAAAACACGTTATTTACTTAGTCATTCGGTTTCAACTATTCAACTGTAAGGCTTTAAATCCAACTCACTCGTGTAAAGAGCCATATTAACGGAAGTAATAGCTTCTGGTTTTACATTTTGCTGTAAAAGTCATCGTATTTTACTGATTACTGTCGGAGAGTCATTGTATTTTACTGATTACTCTCGGAGAGTCATTGTATTATTTGACCCAAACTATAAAAGTAAATAACATAATTTACTGAAAATAAATCAGAATCGGCTTAACTCTACGGTATATTTACAACATAATTTACTGAAAATAAATCAGAATCGGCTTAACTCTACGGTATATGATTACTCTCGGAGAGTCATTGTATTTTACTGATTACTCTCGGAGTTTTACTGATTACTCTCGGAGAGTCATTGTATTTTACAAATATATAGTTTGTATACATAACATACGTCATACAAGTATATAGTTTGTATACATAACATACGTCATACAAGTATATAGTTTGTATACATAACATACGTCATACATAACATACATCATACATCATACATAACATACATCATACATCATACATAACATACATCATACATCATACATAACATACATCATACAAGTATATAGGTTAATACCAAATATGTTTTTGTTCTGATTACTCTCGGAGAGTCATTATATTTTACTGATTAATCTCGGAGAGTCATTGTATTTTACTGATTATTCTCGGAGAGTCATTGTGTTTTTCTGATTACTCTCGGAGAGTCATTGTATTTTACTTATTACTCTCGGAGAGTCATTGTATCATACAAGTATATAGTTTGTATACACAACATACATCATACTGTATGTTATGTATGATGCATGACGTATGTTATGTATACAAACTATATACTTGTATGATGTATGTTATGTATGATGTATGTTATGTATACAAACTATATACTTGTATGATGTATGTTATGTATGATGTATGTTATGTATGATGTATGTTATGTATGATGTATGTTATGTATACAAATTATATTTGGTATTAAGCTATATACTTGTATGATGTATGTTATGTATGACGTATGATGTATGTTATGTATGACGTATGATGTATGTTATGTATGAC
>NW_013808065.1:0-514 GCF_000517525.1 Limulus polyphemus
AAATGAGTCAGATCAACGTAGGCCAGTAAGGCAATCACTGATTGGCATGTCCTTAAGCCAATCAGGAAATGTCACAGACCTACTGATGTTTCCGTTTATCAACGTTATATTTTAAGATCTGTGCAAGAACTCAGCTAACAGATGTTTCCGCATATAAAAGCTATCTTCAAGAATTAATATATGAAAATTTTTTTTTGGATTGTATGACAATTCTGTCACTTACTACAGGGAGTGAAATCGCCCAAATTACCATCTTGACAAATGAGAAAACGCACAACATCCATCCCAATACACCGTTATTGCATCACTTCCATCTTACACCGTCCTATGTGATATCAAAATATCCTTCTATCCCTAATTCCCTACACCGTCCTATGTGATATCAGAATATCCTTCTATCCCTAATTCCCTACACAATCCTACGTGATATCAGAATATCCTTCTATCCCTAATTCCCTACACCGTCCTATGTGATATCAGAATATCCTTCTATCCCTAATTCCCTACTACAATC
>NW_013808066.1:0-516 GCF_000517525.1 Limulus polyphemus
AAAGAGTAAGCTACCTAGTTTACTCTCTAAGCGATGATATATACATTATAGCATTGAATGGTAATATATATTGATTTGAATGTAAGAATGTTGTACAACACCAAGATAAGATGATAAAAGATGCTAAATGATAGATAATACAGGTTGACAATAATCAATGTGTTTGAGCGCAAAAAAATAACAATAATTAGGAATTATGATTTGAAACGACTAATTAAAAATGCGACAAACACGGCTCCGAGCTGATTAACAACGGCTTTATCTAATCAAATGTAATGACAGAAAATGAGATAAATGTTCATAAAAACCTTATGTCAATCAATAGATAATGATCTAACAATAAAATGCCATTAAATGGTAAAATGATTTGAAAAGAGAAATCATGACATTTCAAACAAACTCTGACGTTAGATAAGTAATTGTATTTTTTTTTAAATTGCGATTTTTATTAAGCGATAAACAATGGTCATATAACAAACGTTTTCGCTCTAACAATGACGTAAAATGACATACAAT
>NW_013808067.1:0-695 GCF_000517525.1 Limulus polyphemus
GACGTTTAATCTTCAGTAGCTCTAATATTTATTTGGTGTTTTAATGATGCTGTCATTAATTATTTTGATAAGCAGAGTTGATTGTTTTATAATACCAACTAGAAGCGAGAGACTTTATCAATACAGTTTCAAAATATGCCACTACTATACAGAGACTGAATCTTCGTAGAATATTTTAAATCTTTCAAGACATAAAATATCAGTATAACCTTCTATCCGACCGTTAAGATCTACTATGTTAAGAACAATTTAAAATAATACTTTTCATCGTGTTATGCAGGTTAACCCAGAAAGCTACGCGCACAGTTTATATCACACAAGTATAGTCGAAATGATCTTTACGTTCTTACTGTAAACTTCTCTTGCGTCAGTCGTAATCTTATTGTTCTTCTTTATCAAATATGACATATTAAATTCATAAAAGAAGGCATGCTAAATTCCCTAGATGTTTTGAATGAAATAGGCAATTTTTTTTCACATCTAGGTATTTATACAATAGAATGAGCATGAAGACTGGTCGTACAGGTAATCTTAATTCAGGGAAGAAATATATGAAGACTAGTCGTACAAGTAATCTTGGTTCAGGGAAGAAATATATGAAGACTAGTCGTACAAGTAATCTTGGTTCAGGGAAGAAATATATGAAGACTGGTCGTACAAGTAATCTTGGTTCAGGGAAGAAATATATGAAGACT
>NW_013808068.1:0-513 GCF_000517525.1 Limulus polyphemus
AGTGTACACTAGATAGGCAGATTAGTAGTGTTGTAGTGCACAGTAGATAGACAGATTAGTAAGTGTTGTAGTGCACAGTAGATAGATTAGTAGTGTTGTAGTGTACAGTAGATAGATAGATTAGTAGTGTCGTAGTGTACACTAGATAGGTATATTAGTAGTGTTGTAGTGTACACTAGATAGGTATATTAGTAGTGTTGTAATGTACACTAGATAGATAGATTAGTAAGTGTTGTAGTGTACAGTAGATAGATAGATTAGTAGTGTTGTAGTGTACACTAGATAGGTAGATTAGTAGTGTTGTAGTGTACACTAAATAGGTATATTAGTAGTGTTGTAATGTACACTAGATAGATAGATTAGTAAGTGTTGTAGTGTACAGTAGATAGATAGATTAGTAGTGTTGTAGTGTACACTAGATAGGTAGATTGGTGGTGTTGTAGTGTACACTATATAGGTAGATTAGTAGTGTTGTAGTGTACACTAGATAGGTAGATTAGTAGTGTTGTAGTG
>NW_013808069.1:0-514 GCF_000517525.1 Limulus polyphemus
TTGTTCTATTGGGCGATTGAAGGTTATTATGTCATCTGTAACAGTGGTTGTTCTAGTGAGTGATTGAAGGTTATTATGTCATCTGTAAACAGTGGTTATTCTAGTGAGTGATCGAAGGTTATTATGTCATCTGTAAACAGTGGTTGTTCTAGTGAGTGAATGAAGGTTATTATGTCATCTGTACACAGTGGTTGTTCTAGTGGGTGATTGAAGGTTATTATGTCATCTGTAAACAGTGGTTGTTCTATTGGGCGATTGAAGGTTATTATGTCATCTGTAAACAGTGGTTGTTCTAGTGAGTGATTGAAGGTTATTATGTCATCTGTAAACAGTGGTTGTTCTAGTGAGTGATTGAAGGTTATTATGTCATCTGTAAACAGTGGTTGTTCTAGTGAGTGAATGAAGGTTATTATGTCATCTGTACACAGTGGTTGTTCTAGTGAGTGATTGAAGGTTATTATGTCATCTGTAAACAGTGGTTGTTCTATTGAGTGAATGAAGGTTATTATGTCAT
>NW_013808070.1:0-509 GCF_000517525.1 Limulus polyphemus
CTGCACCCTTCTTCCACATCTTGTCTCATACCTATCCAGTAAAATCTGTGTCGTAGGTGACTCAATGTTTTCTTAACTCCGAGATGTCCTCCTGTTACAGTATCATGGGATTGACGCAGCACAACTTCCCGTAACTTTCTCGGTATAACCGTTTGCTAGGTCGACACTTTCCCATCTCCGGAGAAGAATACCATCTGGTCCCATTGTGCCCAATAGTTCTTTGTCACAGGGCTTAGACTAGACACCTTCTCCCAAGCAGGGCGCAAAACACTTGCTTTTAGGAAATCAATCATTGGCTTCAAATCTTGGTCTTTCTCCTGTTCTGCCTTAATATCTATATTTGGTTCCACTTTACCATTATCAACACTTTCAGTCGGCTTGACTTCAGCTTGATGGCACCTGGTTAGTTCAACCTCTCTTTTGCAGCAATGTCTACAGTCATTTTTGCAGGGTCTTCGGCTCAGTCCATCAGCATTATCATGGGATTTTCTTCTCTATATTAATATTAT
>NW_013808071.1:0-512 GCF_000517525.1 Limulus polyphemus
ATATAAATAAACGTTAATGTTTCCACAATTGTCCTTAGCAGGGTGTGGGATTCAAACAGTTACTTGATCATCTGAACGACATACCAAAGAGATGATCAGTATCTGTTGATTCAGGCTAGTTTAAATAGTAGTATTCTCTAAGACTGGATCAGGTCACATTTCAGATATAAATAAACGTTAATGTTTCCACAATTGTCCTTAGCAGGGTGTGGGATTCAAACAGTTACTTGATCATCTGAACGACATACCAAAGAGATGATCAGTATCTGTTGATTCAGGCTAGTTTAAATAGTAGTATTCTCTAAGACTGGATCAGGTCACATTTCAGATATAAATAAACATTAATGTTTCCTCATTCTTTGATCAATCAGCATGAAACTTGACACAGTGATACAGGATGACACGAGGAAGGTCATGGGGGTTGGAGCCCCCCCATCTAATTTCATATCGATAGCATTCTTGAAAACAGTATGTCTTTCTTTCAGTATTGGTACCTTTATGTATTTTTATGG
>NW_013808072.1:0-514 GCF_000517525.1 Limulus polyphemus
GCCATCAAGGTGAAGTCAAAGTGACTGAAAAAGTTGATGATGACAAAGTGGAACCAAATATAGATATCAAAGCAGAACAGGAGAGAGAGACCAAGATTTGAAGCCTGTGATTGATTTCCTAAAAGCAAGTGTTTTGCACCCTGCTTGGGAAAAGGTGTCTAGTCTAAGCCCTGTGACAAAGCACTATTGGGCACAATGGGACCAGTTAAAGCTTGAAAATGGTATTCTTGTTCGGAGATGGGAAACTACAGATGGGAAACAGTTATACTTGGCAAACAGTTATACCGAGGAAGTTATGGGAAGTTGTGCTGCGTCATTCCCATGATAGTTTAACAGGAGGACATCTCGGAATTAGGAAGACATTGAGTAATCTACAACAAAGATTTTACTGGATAGGTATGAGGCGAGTTGTGGAAGAATGGTGCAGGACATGCAGTACATGTAGTGCTAAAAGGGGACCCAAGCATAAGGGATGCCTACCTTATGATGAGTTGCCTGTGAATATGTCAGAGTT
>NW_013808073.1:0-510 GCF_000517525.1 Limulus polyphemus
CAAACTATAAGTTATATTCTGGTCTCTCCTGAGTGTAGAATAGAATATTCAATGTCGGAAAAGGCAGGATTTCGAGGGAACCTGTTTAAGCTGGACAAAACGCCACTGCACTAAACATCGCTTAAATAAATACATTATTTTTTAATTACACGTTGAGTCATTACAAATCTGTTTTGAATACCTTAGCCGTCCGCAGCCTCATGGATTCCATTCTTAGGAGAAAACGCCTGTATTTTAATGCTCAGGTACTTAGGAGTTATTTATATGTAGTTTTAATGGGGGTCAGATGCTGTTACACCCTATAATAAAGTTTCAAAAATCATTATATATAATATTCAACTTTTATTACACAAAACATTATATATACAATAATTTACCTAAAAACGGGTTCAATTTCTTTACAGTATACCTATACATAGAATATATATCTACCAACGTTAATCTCCAAACTACGAGTCTAAATGTACAGTTAATGCGGATACATTAGGTCGTCAAGAAATTATTGTCGCC
>NW_013808074.1:0-506 GCF_000517525.1 Limulus polyphemus
ATCTTTGTGGCACTTAACGCGGTACTGAAAGTTACAGTCGATAATTGGTTTAGTTAAAAACAATACGTGTTCCGAGCAACAAAGACTGATCGCTCGCTGAAAGTCGGGGATTCGGAGAACAATAGGGGTTAATAACAGCATGGCTTGAGAAGTGGATGTCTGGGGAAGGTGGGGGTTTTGAGTACAATAGGGGTTAGAGTTTGAGAAGTAGGGGCTAGAGTACAATAGGGGTTAGGGTTTGAGAAGTGGGGGCTAGAGTACAATAGGGGTTAGGGTTTGAGAAGTTGGGGCTAGGCATTGAAAGTAAAACTTGAATGTTCTATTGGTGATTATTCGGTTAAATGTAATAAACGTCAACTTTGTTTTGTTTCTAATTTTTGCGTATGTTTTTTTTGGGGGGGGGAGACGAGGGGAGAATTCGGTCCCGGTTGACACCCAGCCCCGGCCGAAGCTTAGTGACCGGGTACCCGGACCCGGTATTCGGCCAAATTTTACTACCTGTGCAT
>NW_013808075.1:0-1108 GCF_000517525.1 Limulus polyphemus
GGAAAGTCACGTCTGAGAGACGATCCACTATATCATATGGGCCTTCCCATGGAGAAGACAACTTAGGAGACTTCCCTTTGGTCTTCCTGGGATTATACAACCACACCTTGTCTCTTGGTTCAAAGCTGACTTCAGTAGATCTCTTATCATAAGATAACTTCATCGAATCAGTAAACGTTTTCAAGTTTGAACGCACTTCATGGTGAATATCATCTATCCTTTCCGATAACACTTTCGCAAACTCTGACATATTCACAGGCAACACTTCATAAGGTGGGTGTCCCTTATGCTTGGGTCCCCTTTTAGCACTACATGTACTGCATGTTCGGCAACATTGAGTCACATACGACAAAGATTTTATTGGATAGGTATGAGGCGAGATGTGGAAGAATGGCTTCTTGATTCCGGAGGACATCTCAGTTAAATTATCATGGGACTGACGCAGCACAACTTCCCGTAACTTCCTCGGTATAACTGTTTGCCAAGTCGTCACTTTCCCCTAGTCTGAGCCCTGTGACAAAGCACTATTGGGCACAATGGGACCAGTTAAAGCTTGCAGATGGTATTCTTGTCCGGAGATGGGAAACTACTGATAACTGGTCCCATTGTGCCCAATAGTGCTTTGTCACAGGGCTTAGACTAGACACCTTCTCCCAAGCAGGGTGCACAACACTCGCTTTTAGAAAATCAATCATTGGCCTAAAATCCTGGTCCCTCTGCTGTTCTGCCCTGATATCTATATTTGGTTCCACTTCACCATCATTAATTCTTTCAGTCAGCTTGACTTCAGCTTGATGGCACCTAATTAGTTCAACCTCTCTTTTAACAGTTACTGGAACTTGGCCTTTGTTATTCCCAAATGTCATTTTACCAGTAGATAGTCCAATCCTAATATGCATTGGTCTTCAATGTCAGCCAAGTATACTTTCTGTTTGTTTTTCATGCCCATGAGCTCGATAGTTACTCACACTGGTCCCCACAACCTTGCAGAATGTCCTGTCATACCACAGAGCTTCTGTACAGCTTCTGGTACTCCTTTGTTATCCAGTACCTTGATGCTCACAAGGGTCTGCTGAGATGCAGAATCTATGACAAAGTTGCACCTTTG
>NW_013808076.1:0-514 GCF_000517525.1 Limulus polyphemus
CACTTTTTTAACAATATTAACCTGTTTTATAAGCACGATTTATTATCACTGAAGTTTTAACAATATTAACCTGTTTTATAAGCACGATTTATTATCACTGAAGTTTTAACAATATTAACCTGCTGTAAAAACCCGTCTTATTATCACTAAAGTTTTAACAATATTAACCTGTTTTATAAGCACGATTTATTATCACTAAAGTTTTAACAATATTAACCTGCTGTAGAAACCCGTCTTATTATCACTAAAGTTTTAACAATATTAACCTGCTGTAGAAACCCGTCTTATTATCACTAAAGTTTTAACAATATTAACCTGCTGTAGAAACCCGTCTTATTATCACTAAAGTTTTAACAATATTAACCTGTTTTATAAGCACGATTTATTATAGCTGAAGTTTTAATAATATTAACCTGCTGTAGAAACGCGTCTTATTATCACTAAAGTTTTAACAATTTAACCTGTTTTAGAAGCACGATTTATTATCACTAAAGTTTTAACAATATTAACCTAC
>NW_013808077.1:0-514 GCF_000517525.1 Limulus polyphemus
AGACTGATTAAAAAAGATATGTTATACTAATTAATTTATAAAAACAGGTATGTAAAATTATCTTAAATAAATAATAAGTTTTAGGAAATTCAGCATTCACATTACATGAAAAAATAAACAAAGAATAAAAATTATTTTTCTGACAGAGATGAAACCAATGAACGGAGATAACTAATTCCAGGATCTAGATTAATTTCAAAAGGTTGAACAGTGTTTAGACTAGCAATGCAATAAGCTTTATTTATTTCTCTATCTGCTTTAGTTTTGAATCCTGTTTCAATGCCAATGAGAGTAATATCGTTAATGGAATGACCGGATTGGTTAAAGTGTTGAGCATCAGGGAGATCTTTTTCGGTGTTAACAGAAGATTTATGGTTGTTGAAACGTTCTCTAAGAGTTGCTTGTGTATGTCCTACGTAATGGTAATTGCATTTTTTACATTGTATAAGATAAATAGGTGTTTTTGTTTTCTACAAATAGATTTCTTTGGTATATTTTAAAGTTTTTTTTAGTT
>NW_013808078.1:0-514 GCF_000517525.1 Limulus polyphemus
AAAAGCACCTTGTACTGAATCTACCCAGATCTAGATATAACCCTACCTCATCAATTCTAGATTTAGATTTATTAGGCCTAAATTTCTAAAACAAATGTTACATCTAGATCTATTAACTTAGTCATTAGATCTGTCCTAGTGCAATGCCTAGTTTAATAGTTAGTATAGGTCTACGTTTGCCTATATTTTTGTATGATGATGGACCTAGGGTATAGAAATAAAGTTATAACTGCAATTATTGCCTAGATATAACCCTACCTCATCAATTCTAGATCTAGATTTATTAGGCCTAACTTTCAGAACAAATTTTACATCTAGATCTATTAACTTAGTCATTAGATCTGTCCCAGTGCAATGCCTAGTTTAATAGTTAGTATAGGTTTAAGTTTGCCTATATTTTTGTATGATGATGGACCTAGGGTCTAGAAATAAAGTTATAACTGCAATTATACGTAAAGCCTAGTACATTAGTTGGTTTAAGACATGATTTACAATCAGCCAATACAATTACAAG
>NW_013808079.1:0-512 GCF_000517525.1 Limulus polyphemus
TTTTATATAATTAGAGCTAAAGCAGATAGATAATAGCAAAAAGAAGTAAAGTTACAGAGCAAGGAAAAGTTCGGCGTGAAGTTAACTACCTAGAAGTGATAGGCCTAACGTTTAATATGTTGGAGTAAGACTAACAGGAGATAAGAAGAATAATTATTCCGTCAAAACGTGTTTCTAAACGTAAAGTAATTGAATCAGCCTGAATGCACTTTGACAAAAAGAACAGAGGATTCTTAGAAGAAAGAAGACCAAACGATTACGGTAATTCGTGCCACAATTGTAAGTGAATCACATACAGAAAACTAGTGCGATAGTAATAAAGAAGATAGTTCGGATTGTGAACTGAAATTCTAAAGTAATTGAATAGACCAAAGTGGATATTTGACAAGAAGAAGAGAATTACATACATAGTGTTTATGATATACCTATAATCTCTATAGTGTGAATAATTTGTTGTACATGCGTTTAACTTGTTTCAAATATATATATTATTTTGAAAACAGTGAAGTGCG
>NW_013808080.1:0-514 GCF_000517525.1 Limulus polyphemus
CTCTTGTCGCTTTGCTGGATCTATTCTCCTCGGAGGGATCTTTATTTGACAGTGATTGCCTGTGTTTATTCTGTACTCCACAAGGTCTGTGCAGCCGAGGTCATGATCTCCTTTCAAAAAGACGTCTGCATAATTTGCCAAAAGTTCTCTAACCTGAAGAGCCTGTGATGATGACAAATGGACTGTGCTCTTCTTATAGAGGTCAGTTAAATGTTCTAGGAGTGGATGTCCTTTCTTTATGGTCGTATTTCTTGCCTTAACACTGACTGGCTGTACCTCCTGACACACACCCAACAATGCCCCTTTCTTAAGTGTCTGCTTACATTTAGCGAAATTGGCCACTGATAAACTGCCACAAGTGAACTTCCAATCTTCACATCCACTGGCCTGGATGGGTCTTCCACTGCTTCCACAAGCATCGGGCTTCCTTGGAGATGTTCTTTTATTTTACCCCAAATTATCTTCTCTGACATATGGGGTATTGTAGTTGACTTAAGTGCTGTGACATGCAAAT
>NW_013808081.1:0-509 GCF_000517525.1 Limulus polyphemus
CGTGGCTATAAATATAACCAACGCGACGCGCCAAAGAGAGAGTATTTATTATTAGTTCGCTATAATCAGTGTACTATAAAACTTCGAAAGATGTAACCGTGATTGTTATAACGCTTATCAATCGGAAAACTTCAGATATTTGACCAAGAATCTTTACAAAGTTCGAACATTAGAAATCGTTTAACTTCAGTGGATTCTCATCAGACATTAATATGTTTACGAAAACATTACCTAACGTCATCTGTGGAAACTCAATCTCTAATAGGCGTATGAACAATGAGGACTACATGGCTAGCTAGCTCCCTACTATGTGAATTGTACCTATATCAACTCGTAATCAACTCGCTCATCGTGAACCCTCGATAAGTTATCAAGGAAGTTCCAGACTAGAAAGAAGACTTTATATTGCTTGTAAGTTTGTGAATCTTTTGTTTAGAAATCATTGTTTGTAATAACTATGTGTAATAAACATTATTGTAAATTGTACTGTTATGTGTATATTAAAACGT
>NW_013808082.1:0-511 GCF_000517525.1 Limulus polyphemus
ACATATCTGAAGTATGTCCATGACATAGGAGCGAGTAATGGTCTAGATAAGGACATATCTGAAGCCTATCCAGGACATAGGAGAGAGAGTGATGGTCTACATCAGGGCATATCTGAAGTATATCCATGACATAGGAGCGAGTGATGGTCTAGATAAGGACATATCTGAAGTCTATCCAGGACATAGGAGAGAGTGATGGTCTAGATCAGGACATATCTGAAGTATATCCATGACATAGGAGCGAGTGATGGTCTAGATCAGGACATTACTGAAGTCTATCCAGGACATAGGAGAAAGTGATGGTCTAGATAAGGACATATCTGAAGTCTATCCAGGACATAGGAGAGAGTGATGGTCTAGATTAGGACATATCTGAAGTATATTCATGACATAGGAGCGAGTGATGGTCTAGATCAGGACATATCTGAAGTATGTCCATGACATAGGAGCGAGTAATGGTCTAGATAAGGACATATCTGAAGTCTATCCAGGACATAGGAGAGAGAGTGAT
>NW_013808083.1:0-513 GCF_000517525.1 Limulus polyphemus
TGGGTACAGTATGTAGAGTATTTACTGCACCAGGGATATAGTACACTATGTAGAGTATTTACTGCACCAGGGATAGGGTGAACTATGTCGAGTATTTACTACACCAGGGATAGGGTACACTATGAAGAGTATTTACTGCACCAGGGATAGTGTACACTATGTAGAGTATTTACTGCACCGGGGATAGGGTACAGTATGTCGAGTATTTATTGCACCAGAGATAAGGTACAGTATGTAGAGTATTTCCGACACCAGGGATAGGGTACACTATGTCGAGTATTAACTACACCAGGGATAGGGTATATTATGTAGAGTATTAACTACACCAGGGATAGGTACAATATGTCGAATATTTACTACACCATGGATAGGGTACACTGTGTAGATAATTTACTGCACCAAAGATAAGTACAATATGTAGAATATTTGATACACCAGGGATAGGGTACAGTATGTCGAGTAGTTATTACACCTGGGATAGGGTATATTATGTAGAATATTAACTACACAAGG
>NW_013808084.1:0-738 GCF_000517525.1 Limulus polyphemus
AAAAGAGTAGCCCAAGAGTTGGCGGTGGGTGGTGATGACTAGGTTTGTTTGTTTGTTTGTTTTTTCATAAAGAAATCGCTTGGTTTTGAAGTAAAAAAACATGTCGATGTCCTCTTTAACACCTTCCACATTTGTATACGTTTTCCCATTAATATGGTGTTGCAGGGAACAAAAAAGATGGTAATCTGATGGTGCCATATCTGGAGAATATGGTGGGTGGAGGACAACTTTCCAACCCAACTCCATAATCTTGTGTTGCGTCAAACGTGCCGCATGTGAACGTGCATTGTCGTGGAGAAGAAAAACACCTTTCCGATTAACGAGTGAAGGGCGTTTCTGATGAAGGGCTTGATTTAAACCTTCCAGTTACTGACTATAGATCTCTGCATTGACAGTTTGCTGTAGATTGAGGAGTTTGAAATGAATTACTCCTTTGATGTCCCACGAAATGCAAAGCATCACTTTCTACTGATGGAGTCCAGGTTTTGGGGTCGGAAGTGGTTTTTTGTGTATGACTGAGCCATTCTTTTTGGCGCTCAATATTCGCATAGAGAATCTATTTTTCATCACCGGTGACAATTCTGTCCAAAAATGGTTTACGCGCATTACGCGCCAGAAGAGACGAAGTAACGCTCACATGTTGGAAACAATGATCATCGGGTAGTTCGTGAGGCACCCAAACGCATTCTTTATGGAGTTTTCCCATATTCTTTAGTTGTTTACGTATTATTTCATGAG
>NW_013808085.1:0-1338 GCF_000517525.1 Limulus polyphemus
GTAAAATAAATGTTACAGGTAAAATAAACAATAGAAAGAATAATAAATGAACAGAAAACAAAACCATAACGAAATAAAAGTAGAATTTGCTACCTCGTATTCCTTCCCCGTTCGAAAACCGAAGTGATCACATTAATCACTGCTTATAAATTACCAGTTTTAGTATCCTTACTTTTAACGACCTCGTTATACTGACACCATGAATCCTGCCCAGTTTAAGTACATGTACCTTACAAAGAAAAGGCGTAGTGTTCTCAGATCTTCAGCTTATCTACCTTCTGCTGAGATTCAGGTTACGGGAAGTCAAGTTCAAAGACCAGCAAAGTTGCTATAATTAATTAGATCAAGAGATTTGAAATATTGTGATTATTATTTATATATACTTATTACCAACATTAACATGTATAAGTCACCTCTATGAGAAACTGGTGTCGGTCTCATAATTAAAATTTTAAATTTATGTGAATAACTAAAATGCAAATTAAAAATTTACAGATTAACTAAATGATGATATAGTTATTTCTCATTGTCAGTATAACGTTACAAGTAAAGACTTAATTTTAAAATGACTAATGTAATCACTTCTAAAGGGGAAAAGAGTGAAATAGAAAGTTTCATTTTATTTAGTTTTGGATTTGTTTATCCTACACGGTTTAACTACAGATATAGTACAAGGAGAAACCATTTTTATATATTCGACTTTCTCTTTCGGTTCTAGTTCACCTTAACGAAGTTCGAGTTCTAAGACCAGTTAATTTGTAATAATTAAATAACAAATCTTGTACATACTCTTTACCAATATTAATACCTGTACGTCACTGATAGGGGGAAACCGATGTCAGGCTCATAATTCATACAAATTAAAAATTGGAGTGATTAGCTAGAAGGATTTCTTTACCGTTCGTTTATTCATTCTATCGTTTAGTTAAGCTCTGGATTTTTATTTACACTTCAACGCTAACTCACCATAACAAAATAACAATAGAATATGCTATCTCACACTCCTTCCACTTTAGACAAAGAATGTGATAATATTAAATCACTGCTTATAAATTCCCAATTTTCGTATCCTTATTTTTAAGGTCCTCGTTATACTGACATCAAGAATCACTCACAGTTAAGTACAGATACTAGGACAAATTGTTTATGTTCTTAAGTCTAAAGACTGATTTTTAATTTCCTGCTCTGGTTCACCATACAGGGAATACTTGAGTTTGAAGACCATCTAGGTTGGGCAGATGACATAAATGACTCGTTAAGTCGAAGGATGAGATGTGGACACGTCTAAAGAAGTTCATCTCATTAGATCTGGGGGAGGAACTCTTCAAGCTTCTTGAC
>NW_013808086.1:0-514 GCF_000517525.1 Limulus polyphemus
TATACTACCGAGGAAGTGTGTAGTTAACTTCGATAAAATGACGTTTGGAAACAACAAAGGTCAGATTCCAGTAAGTGTTGCTGCATCCGTTGATCTGCATGTCACAGCACTTAAGTCAACTACGATACCCCCTATGTCAGAGAAGATAATTTGGGGTAAAATAAAAGAACGTCCCCAAGTTATCCCAATGCTTGTGGAAGACCCATTCAGGCCAGCAGATTTGAAGATTAGAAGGTCACTTGTGCCAGGTCATCAAGTAGTACTTATAACAGTGGCCAATTTCTCTAAATGTGAGAAGACACTTAAGGAAGGGGCATTGTTGGGTGTGTGCCAGGAGGTAGAGCCAATCAATGTTAAGACAAGAAATACGATGATAAAGAAAGGACATCCTGTCCCAGAACATTTAACTGACCTCTATAAGAAGAGTATAGTCCATTTGTAATCATCACAGGCTCTTCATGTTAGGGAACTTTTGGCGAACTATGCAGACGTCTTTTCGAAAGGAGATCTTGAC
>NW_013808087.1:0-681 GCF_000517525.1 Limulus polyphemus
CATGAAACGATACGTAAACATCTAAGGAGTATGGGAAAACTCCATAAAGAAGGTGTTTGGGTGCCTCACGAACTCTCCGATGATCATCGTTTCCAACGTGTGAACTTTGCTTCGTCTCTTCTGGCGCGTAATGCGCATGCACCATTTTTGGACAGAATTGTCACCAGTGATGAAAAATGAATTCTCTATGCGAATATTAAATGCTAAAAACAGTGGCTCAGTCCTAGACAAAAACCACTTCCGACCCCAAAACCCGGACTCCATCTGCAGAAAGTGATGCTTTGCATTTGGTGGGATATCAAAGGAGTAATTCATTTCGAACTCCTCAATCCACAGCGAACTGTCAATGCAGATGTCTATAGTCAGCAACTGGAACGTTTAAATCAAGCCCTTCATCAGAAACGCCCTTCACTCGTCAATTGGAAAATTGTTCTTCTTCTCCCCGACAATACACGTCCACATGGCACGTTTGACGCAACACAAGATTATGGAGTTGGGTTTGGAAGTTCTCCCACCCACCATATTATGCAGATATGGCACCATCAGATTACCATCTTTTTCGTTCGCTACAACACCATCTTAATGGGAAAACATATGCAAATGCGGAAGGTGTTAAAGAGGACATCGTCATGTTTTTTGCTTCAAAGCTAAGTGATTTCTATAATCAGGGAATTAGCTAAC
>NW_013808088.1:0-514 GCF_000517525.1 Limulus polyphemus
AAAATTAGTATATATTGTTCTATACACAAAATAGCTCAAAGTATCAAAATACCGTAAATCAAAAAAAGGTTTACTGTTATTTAGTTTCGTTCAAAACCTACAAAATCTTCATTGCTTTCACTGTAATTTATTTTTTTATTATTTAGGGAGCATTATAAATAGTTATGTTTTAAAAGAAAAAAAACTACTATTGTTATAAATAACACATTCACTTGAACTAAACTATGCATGCCTATTTGAATATATTTACACATGGCTTGTGTGTATATCGTATATATATACATATATATTATTCATACCTTCGGTGTATAGGACGCAAGCAGATTTTACATCAAATTTTGGGGTAAAAAAGTGCGTCTTATTCACCGAAAAATACGGTATTTCCTATCAAAGTAAATTAAAACATTGCACCTAAAGTGTCATTACAAACAAAAATGGATTTTTTCGATTTTAAGGGACTTGAAAATTTCTGATCAAAATGAGGTAGAACATTGTAACTGAAGTGTCATTACAA
>NW_013808089.1:0-509 GCF_000517525.1 Limulus polyphemus
ATTCATTGTAGCAATGAGATATTGAAAAAAATATATTTTACTAAAACATATCTTGCACATTTATTTTTCTTATTGCTTCATATTTCATTGGTGGTATCACACAGTTTGTGTTGGGAATTAGTTGAAAAACTGAGATCAATGATTGGTTCATAAGATCATTGATTATAATTGGTTATCAGCATTTACTTTATTTTTCAACCAGTTGAAATACAAACACTGCAAATTAATTGGGTTTGTTTGGAATCTATGCATATTTTAAAGTGCAGGTTAAGTCATAATCAAAGAAACATGAGAAAAATCCATGGTTTAAGCTTTATGCATAGAAATCATTGGTTTTATAAAGTATGCTTTTTCAAGTGATAAGCTTGTCCTAGTTTTGTAATATTTGTGCAATATTTTGTATACAAAGGTCCAACAAATCTTTACATGCAAAAGTATAGCTCTGAAGAGACTGTAAAATAAATAAATATCTCAACATCTCTTTAAGTGTCCTCAGTTAACCTCCATAT
>NW_013808090.1:0-514 GCF_000517525.1 Limulus polyphemus
CAAAGTTACGGCCTTGATCTGAATCCAATTCATATGGCATGCCAAATCTGAAGAAGAAATCACTAGTAGCCAAAGCTACAGCTGTAGCTTCCTGATTTGGTATAGCATATGCCTCAGGCCACTTGGTGAAATAATCCATCACCACACAAATGTACTTGTTTCCAGCACGAGTTTGGGGCAGAAGACCAGCAATGTCGACGGCTACTCTTTCCATTGATGCACCAACTTGATATAACTTCATTGGAGCACGTCCCTTATGCTTGGGTCCCCTTTTAGCACAACACGTACTGCATGTTCTGCACCATTCTTCCACATCTTGTCTCATACCTATCCAGTAAAATCTGTGTCGTAGGTGACTCAATGTTTTCTAAACTCCGAGATGTCCTCCTGTTACAGTATAATGTGATTGACGCAACACGACTTCCCGTAACTTTCTTGGTATAACCGTTTGCCAGGTCGTCACTTTCCCATCTGCAGTTTCCCATCTCCGGGGAAAAATACCATCTTCAAGTTT
>NW_013808091.1:0-734 GCF_000517525.1 Limulus polyphemus
AACTTCGCTGGAATGTATCCAGTGGCTTCATGCTCTGCTGTCCTATAGGCCATCAATAGTGGAGGGAGTAAGACATTCCAGTCATCTTGGCGGCTATTACAAAACTTTGCCAATTCCTGTCCCAGTGTCCTGTGGCTTCCTTCATACTAGATCACCCCTATTACTGATACTCATGTCTGGAATGTGACTTCTGGCAGAACGGAAGATGTCTGCATTAGGGTTTAGCTGCAGGGTTTGGAAGGGCTTCCCATTGTCTGAGGCTGATTAGATCTATGGCTAATAAATCCTCCGTGTGTAAAAGACAGTAAATCATCCTTTAATGTATTTAATTCACTTTGAAATTTACTAATCTTTTCCATTTGTGTGTACTGGCTTTCTCTCAATTGTTAGAGACTTTCTTCTTGTTTATTTTCTTTCTCCTCCAACCACTGCTGTAGTCTCTCTTCTTGTTTCTTTTCTTTTTCCTCCAACAACTGCTGTAATCTCTCTTCTCGTTTCTTATCTTTTTCCTCCAAACAACTGCTGTAGTCTCTCGTGTTTATTTTGCTGTTCGAGTTGCTACTATTGCAGGTTTTCTTGCCACTGCTTTTGTCTCTCTTCTTGTTTCTTTTCTTTTTCCTCCAACAACTGCTGTAATCTCTCTTCTTGTTTCTTATCTTTTTCCTCCAACAACTGTTGTAATCTCTCGTGTTTATTTTGCTGTTCGAGCTGCTACAATTGCAGGTTTTCTTGCC
>NW_013808092.1:0-514 GCF_000517525.1 Limulus polyphemus
ATTATTATATGCAATTCCAAAATTGCATAAAAATCCTGTGAAATTCAGATTTATTACCAGTTACTTAAATACAGTCATTAAATCTGTTTCCATAGTACTTAACAATATTCTAGATGTATTGTTTGAAAAAATAAAATTACAGTCTTCAAATAACCAGAATATTTATTTTTGGATTATTAAAAATAACGTTCCAGTTTTGGAATGTTTAAATAATTTAAATTCTTTAAAAACTGCCTGTTCTATTTTTACATATGACTACTACATTGTATACTAAAATAGATCAAAAAGATTGAACAGGGTTTTCAATGATTTATTTAATAAATTTATAAATAATGAAATAACTATACCCAAATTTAAATTTATTAGAATTCAGTGTAAAAATATACTCCGGTTATATTGTTTTTTAACGACCAAGTATATAAGCAAACAGTGGGTATTCCAATGGGAACGAACTTCTCTTCAAATATGGCCAAACTGTGTCTGTTCTTTAATGAAACTCATTTATGAAACAGAC
>NW_013808093.1:0-874 GCF_000517525.1 Limulus polyphemus
CTTAATATAGTATTTATATTGACAAATATCCAACAACATAAAAACTTCAAACTAGAGCTTAATACAGTATTTATCTTAACAACTAACCAGCAACATAAACATTTTCAAGTAGAACTTAATACAGTATTTATATTGACAAATATCCAACAACATAAAAATTTACAAACTAGAACTTAATACAGTATTTATATTGACATCTAACCAGCAACATAAACATTTTCAACTAGAACTTAATACAGTATTTATATTGACAAATATCCAACAACATAAAAATTTACATACTAGAGCTTAATACAGTATTTATATTGACATCTAATCAGCAACATAAAAACTTGCAAACTAGAACTTAATACAGTATTTATATTGAAAAATATCCAACAACATAAAAATTTACAAACTAGAACTTAATACAGTATTTATATTGACATCTAACCAGCAACATAAAAATTTACAAACTAGAGCTTAATACAGTATTTATATTGACAACTAACTAGCAACATAAACATTTTCAAGTAGAACTTAATACAGTATTTATATTGACAAATATCCAACAACATAAAAACTTGCAAACTAGAACTTAATACAGTATTTATATTGACAACTAACCGGCAACACAAAAACTTGCAAACTAGAACTTAATACAGTATTTATATTGACAAATACCCAACAACATAAAAACTTGCAAACTAGAACTTAATACAGTATTTATATTGACAACTAACCGGCAACACAAAAACTTGCAAACTAGAACTTAATACAGTATTTATATTGACAAATATCCAACAACATAAAAATTTACATACTAGAGCTTAATACAGTATTTATATTGACATCTAATCAGCAACATAAAAACTTGCAAACTAGAGCTTAATAC
>NW_013808094.1:0-1056 GCF_000517525.1 Limulus polyphemus
TAAGTCAGTGAAAAAGGGTAAAACCTTTGCTAGGGCTGGTGAACGGAATTTGGAAAATGAAAGAGAAACATTTTGAGAGAAGAAATATCTGAAGAAATCGTTGGCTACGAGTTTAATCGCTTTTTTTTAATTTTTTAATCACTCTAATTCACATAGATTTGAGCTCACTAAAGAATTTTTTATTATAATGCTTTAAACTTAATAAAAATGACGTCTTATAGAGGTATTTTGAAAGTGACGTATGAGTATTCGATTAGACCTAAATTCTGTAACATGTGTTTTTTATACTGTGAGATTTTCCAGATCTGTTTACTTTTACGACAAGCTTGAACAAAAAAGTGATAAAACTTTGTCAGCCTTGTTATTTGTTCGATATTTTTTTTTAAATACAATAAAATCAATAAAAATCTTAGTCAAGTATCTTTTATTTCAAATATTTTTTACCCCGGGTTAAATTTTTTTTCACGGGGAACCCGTTCCCCGGGGTAAAAAATTATTGCCTCGGGGTGGACACTACTTGAGTAGTTAGGCTAATAGCAGACAACTAATTACTTAGATGATGTAATAACTAAAAAAATTATTTCAAAGATGCACAAATGGATTCTTTTAAGATTGAAAAGAGACTTAATGCTTTTTATTTTATGAGATCAGTGCTTAAAGAAATTATTTTCTGGTTACAGTCCTCTATCCAGATAGTTAGCAATCTTTCTAATTCAATCATGATAACATTTTGATTTCGAGTGGTATTCACACATGATAAGTTTGAAGCAGCTTTACCTTTCATTTTGTATTCATCAGCTTTACCTAAAATCGCTCTTACTGTTGAATCACCTAGTTTGTGCTCTAGGCCTATTTTTGATTTCGAGACACCATCTTCACTTTTTCTTATGATTTCTATTTTTTCTTCTAAAGAAATAACTGTTCGAGTTTTTCTTACAACTTCACTTTCATCTTCACTAAGTCTTTTGCCCATGTTTAGGAAAAGGTAGTACGTTAAAATGTCTAAAGTAAAAAAAAATGTGTAATCGTCTTTGAACTTTTGGACAAAGGAGTTCC
>NW_013808095.1:0-769 GCF_000517525.1 Limulus polyphemus
TATATTACTGTATTGTGTTGTATTGTGTATTACTGTAATGTACATTATAATAGTGTGTTGTACTGTATAATACTGTATTGTACTGTATAATACTGTGTTGTACTGTATAATACTTTATCGTACTGTATACTACTGTGTTGTACTGTATAATACTGTGTTGTACTGTATAATACTGTATTGTGTTGTATTGTATATTACTGTATTGTACTGTATAATACTGTGTTGTACTGTATAATACTGTATTGTACTGTATAATACTGTATTGTACTGTATAATACTGTGTTGTACTGTATAATACTGTATTGTGTTGTTTAAAGCTATGTTGTACTGTATAATACTGTATTGTACTGTATAATACTGTGTTGTACTGTATAATACTATATTGTACTGTATAATACTGTGTTGTACTGTATAATACTGTATTGTACTGTATAATACTGTGTTGTACTGTACAATACTGTGTTGTACTGTATAATACTGTGTTGTACTGTATAATACTGTATTGTACTGTATAATACTGTGTTGTACTGTATAATACTGTATAATACTGTATTGTACTGTATAATACTGTGTTGTACTGTATAATACTATATTGTACTGTATAATACTGTGTTGTACTGTATAATACTGTATAATACTGTGTTGTACTGTATAATACTGTATTGTACTGTATAATACTGTATTGTACTGTATAATACTGTGTTGTACTGTATAATACTGTATTGTGTTGTTTAAAGCTATGTTGTACTGTATAATACTGTATTGTACT
>NW_013808096.1:0-639 GCF_000517525.1 Limulus polyphemus
GTAACAAGAACTAACTAGATAGGAATGTAACATCAACTAACTAGACAGGACTGTAAGAACAACTAACTAGACAGGACTGTAACAACAACTAACTAGATAGGACTGTAACAACAACTAACTAGATAGGACTGTAACATCAACTAACTAGATAGGACTGTAACAACAACTAACTAGATAGAACTGTAACATCAACGGACTAGATAGGACTGTAACATCAACTAACTAGATAGTACTGTAACATCAACTAACTAGATAGTACTGTAACATCAACTAACTAGATAGGACTGTAACATCAACTAACTAGATAGGACTGTAACATCAACTAACTAGATAGGACTGTAACATCAACTGACTAGATAGGACTGTAACATCAACTAACTAGATAGGACTGTAACATCAACTAACTAGATAGGACTGTAACAACAACTAACTAGATAGAACTGTAACATCAACAAACTAGACAAATTCGATGACGAGGTACCAACTTTGAGACCAATAATGCTTGGAGATGGCTTGAATGGGTAATGAAAAAAACCGTTAATATAAGTTTAACATAACAGCAAATGTACAACGTTTCGACAAGGTTTTGTCATCATCAGGTACAAGTAGTTTACACTGACACACACATATATATATATA
>NW_013808097.1:0-514 GCF_000517525.1 Limulus polyphemus
ATTATTGATACCGTGTAGTCATAGTTATTTTTAAAGTGATATTATTGATACCGTTTAGTCCTAGTATGTTTAAAGTGATATTATTGATACCATGTAGTCCTAGTAATTCTAAATGTGATATTATTAATACCGTGTAGTCCCAGTAATTCTAAAGTGATATTATTAATACCGTTTAGTCCTAGTAATTCTAAAGTGATAATATTGATACCGTGTAGTTCTGGTAATTCTAAAGTGATATTATTAATACCGTGTAGTCCCAGTATTCTAAAGTGATATTATTAATACCGTGTAGTCCCAGTATTTTAAAGTGATATTATTGATACCGTTTAGTCCTAGTAATTCTAAAGTGATATTATTGATACCGTGTAGTCCTAGTATTTTTAAAGTGATATTATTGATACCGTGTAGTCCTAGTATTTTTAAAGTGATATTACTGATACCGTGTAATCCTAATATTTGTTGTTGTTGTTGTTGAGATGGAACTTTTGTATGAACAAGTCGCGTTCGTTTGTTT
>NW_013808098.1:0-658 GCF_000517525.1 Limulus polyphemus
GTTAAGTCACAACATGCAACATCTATGGATTTCTGTGCGATCAAACTGTTTAAACGGGTGCTGGGAACATGTTGTCCTCATACACTAGATGGATCATAGAAAGCAATTAAGGATAAGTGGTGTTCTTTTCAAATGACAGAGCCCATTGCAGTTGTAACGGATTTATTTTAATATCAACGTTTGTTTAGATTAAGTTTATCTTTAGAAATATGCATAGCTTATAGTGATAAATATGTATTGCGAAATTCTCCTTTTCTCTAAAGTTGTAGAATATTCTCGAGTGTAAGAATCAACAATATATGTGTGTACGTAAACGCCAGTGTAGCTTTGTATTGTTACGTAACCTCAATTTTCGAGAAACTCTCCACGCGCCTATAAATATAACCAACGCGACACGCCTAAAAAAAGAAAGTATCTATTATTTGATTGCTGCAAGTGGTGTGCTATAAACTTCGTAAGTTATAACTGTGATTAACACTTATTAATCGGAAAGGCCCGGCATAACCAGGTGGATAAGGCGCTCAACTCGCAATCTGAGAGTCGCGGGTTCGAATCCTCATCCCACCAAACATGCTCGCCCTTTCAGCCGTGGGGTCGTTATAATGTGTGTCCTTTGGATGTGTCCTTTGTTGGACTGTGTGTGTGTGTGTATATATAT
>NW_013808099.1:0-513 GCF_000517525.1 Limulus polyphemus
TTCCAGTTGCTGACTATAGATCTCTGCATTAACAGTTCGCTGTGGAATGAATTACTCCTTTGATGTCCCACCAAATGCAAAGCATCACTTTCTGCGGATGGAGTCCAGGTTTTAGGGTCGGAAGTGGTTTTTGTGGAAGTGGCTACAGAGGCGTTGTTTCCCTTCTTGTATCCAAACAGCATTTCATGCCGAATGTGTGTCTCGTCGTGTGCCATAACTATAAAGGATTAGAGTATACTCAACTTTACACGTTATATAGGCTACACTAACGTGATGTTTAGGCGGTTCGTTTAACTATTATACGTGATGTACGTTTTTAGGGATGGTTAATGAAAGTGTTCCAAAACGCAACATTAATTTCTCGACAACCTAATAAATACGAATACATGAAGCATGTCGCCTGTGGCACCATGGCATACATTTTCAGTGACACATTCTATCACATTAAAGGTTAGTAAAACTGTTTTTCATTATATTAAATAACAAACTGAATACTTAGGATATATGAACAAC
>NW_013808100.1:0-514 GCF_000517525.1 Limulus polyphemus
GAAAATAGAGGGTTGTTACAAATGGAGTTTAATCAATCTGGATTAATGACACAAATGAGGTACCTCAGGACTCAGTCTTAGGATCTTTGCTCTTTTTTATTTACATCAATGACACAGATGAAGGAATGGTCAATAAATTACTTAAATTTGCAGATGATATTAAGATCTTAGGTGTTGCTAGCTGCGAAGAGGATGCTGCTGCTTACGAACGGATTAAAATCATTTAGTGAGCTGGGCAAATAAATGGCAGATGGGTTTTAATTAATGTATTTGAAAAATACATATGGAAATATTAGTCATGTGCAAGACTGTGCACCAACGAATAAAGATAAAATGTATTCATTCACATGAATATAAATGTAAGTACCTACATGGACACTGCCCTGAAAGAGGTCGGAGTAAGTGCGAGATACACTGACCCTCATGTAGTATTTCTTATTCATCTTAAACAGATACCATATCTATTAGACCTAAACACAGGTTAAGAGAACAGCAATGACTGGAAATTTCATTT
>NW_013808101.1:0-534 GCF_000517525.1 Limulus polyphemus
CCTGTTACCCAATTTATAGCCACCATACTCATCTTTAGCCTTTCTTGGCACAACTACTCCATGAACAACAAGGTGTAACTATATTTACCGAATTTAAAACCACCATACTCATCGTTAGCGTTATTTGGTACAACAACTCCAAAAACACATAAGTGTACCCATAGTTACCGAATTTATAACAACCATACTCATCCATAGCCTTACTTGGTACAACTACTCCATAAATACCTAGGTGTAACTATAGTTACCGAATTTATAACCATCATACCAATATTTAGCCTTACTTGGTACAACTACTCCATGAACACCTAGGTGTAACCATAGTTACCGAATTTATAACCACCATTCTCATCTTTAGCGTTTTTTGGTACAAGAACTCCACGAACAACTAAGTGTAACTCTAGTTACCGAATTTGTAACCACCATACTCATCTTTAGCGTTATTTGGTACAACAACTCTACGAACACCTAATTGTAACTATATTTATCGAATTTATAACCACGATACTCCTCGTTAGCGTTATTTGGTAAAAA
>NW_013808102.1:0-514 GCF_000517525.1 Limulus polyphemus
AACAAACTTGGGCACAAGAGAGCTCAATGCTAGCAACTTCAGCACAGGGGAGATGCCACAGCAGTAAAGGCTGTTACCAAGAAAGGCTGTTGGAACTGTGGAAAGCACGGACATTTGAGGAGCCAGTGTAGGAAGAATATTACCATCAAGTCGGCCTCAAGGAGACCAGTAGTGGTTGGTGTTGATCGACGCCCACCAACCCCCATCTTGAAAGTCCCAACAGCTAGGTGTAAAATGCCAAGCACACACAGTGTCTATGTGACAGGAAAGCTGGATGGCCAAAGGTGCAACTTTGTCATAGACTCAGCGTCTCAGCAAACCCTTGTGAGCATCAAGGTGTTAAATCACGAAGGAGTACCAGAAGCCATACAGAAGATTTATGGTGTGACAGGACATTCTACAAGATTGTGGGGACCAGTGTGGGTGACTATTGAGCTCATGGGCATAAAGGACAGACAGGAAGTATACTTGGCTGACATTGAAGATGAATGCATCTTAGGATTGGACTATCTAC
>NW_013808103.1:0-514 GCF_000517525.1 Limulus polyphemus
AATATGTTACAAGATTCTAACAAGGATACTAAAACATAATATTATAGAAACTACAACTTACAAAAATACCATTAAACATTGAATTCAATATCATTACTTTCAACCTTTTGAAGTTGATTTAAGATATGACACTTAATGAAAACTTAATTGTCCTTATACATAGAAATACATAAATAAGCCCTTTAATAAATAATACAGTGCACAATTTAAAATAAAACCTCATACACTAACATATAAAGCTTTAACAAAGAATATCACAGAATTTAAACCTTTAAATTGATCACCTTTCACAATTAGGAGTTTGTGATTATTGAAGTATTTCAGCCACTGCCCATGAATTTCATGTACTTTTGATCATTTTACCTAATTATATTGTTGCGTCATCGAGTCACATGACTACTGTGACGCCACGTTCTAGAACTATCCTGTACTTTGGCGAATGCTCTAGTATTTACTGGATAGAGGGTAGACCGGTATATATAAGAGGGGACAACGTGACGCGGTAATGTGTGTG
>NW_013808104.1:0-534 GCF_000517525.1 Limulus polyphemus
CCCCGAACAATAATAACATACAATAAACTAATAACAATTAACAATAACTTAATTACTGTACAGAATTACAAACACAAAATTACAATTCAACAAAGTCTCTTAATTTTACGGGACGTATCTTCTTCCGTACTGGTCTCCGTCTCGTTGGCTTCTGCTTCACGTGGGGTTCACCTACTTCATCAGGAAATGTCCTATCATCGGTAACAGTCACATTAGTGGTAGTAACTTCATCAAGAGCTTCACCGTTTCCCTTCTCAAAACTGAGTAGACTTTCTTCTTCGACGGTGGCTTCTTCAGGCGTCACGTCTTCAGCAGCGTCCTTTGTTCTGTGGTCCACTTCGTCCCAACTGAAATATCCTGGACCATGATAACGCCAAAGCCTGTTGGCATGCACCACTTTTGGTTTACCTCGCCGACCACATTTTACCCGGAAAGTCACGTCTGAGAGACGATCCACTGTGTCATATGGGCCTTCCCATGGAGAAGACAACTTAGGAGACTTCCCCTTGGTCTATGGTTGTATAATCCCAGGCC
>NW_013808105.1:0-513 GCF_000517525.1 Limulus polyphemus
CCAATTCCTGTCCAAGTGTCCAGTTGTACGTTTCTACTATCCCATCAGACTGTGGGTGAAGTGGCGTTGTTCTGGTCTTTCGTATGCCAAACAACTTGCAATATTCATGGAACACAGCTGATTCCAAGTTACGGCCTTGATCCGAATGCAGTTCGTATAGCATACCAAATCTGAAGAAGAAATCACATACAGCCGAAGCTACAGTTGTAGCTTCCTCATTTGGTATTGCATATGTCTCTGTCCACTTGGTGAAATAATCCATCACCACACAAATGTACCTGTTTCCAGCACGAGTTTGGAGCAAAAGACCAGCAATGTCAATAGCTACTCTCTCCATTGGTGCACCAACTTGATATAACTTCATTGGAGCACGTCTCTTATGCTTGGGTCTCCTTTTAGCATAACACATACTGCAGGTCCTGCACCATTCTTACACATCTTGCCTCATACCTATCCAGTAAAATCTCTGTCGTACGTGACTCAATATATTCTTAACTGCGAGATGTCCTCCTG
>NW_013808106.1:0-501 GCF_000517525.1 Limulus polyphemus
GTAAATTGTATTGCTGTGTGTGTATATTAAAACATATTTGTATAAAAGAAAACTGTGTGTATCAATCTTGTTGGCAAATATCATAAATTAGAGATATATTGGCATATATTTAAATACTAACTCCAAAGTACAATTTAACTACTAAATATAAAGTATCATTTAACTGAATTTCAGACCTTTCGAAATTCTAATACGTAACAATACGAATAAGAAAACATTGGAATATCAGACTTTTTCCTCTTTTATTAATTTCTTCTACCTGTTTCGTGACTTCAAAGGTCACTTTTCAGGAAATAGTTTTACTAAGAATCTATAAAAAAAACGCACAAATACCGCTTTGCAACTAAACACACAAATAATATCAATTAAATACATATACTTTCCAAAGGCACAAACACACGAGAAACTTCATGCACGAATTAAGTACATTACAAATGCTCAAAAATAAATAAAATTAGTCAATATACTTTCTCTTTTAAATTAAAATATTATTATAATTAT
>NW_013808107.1:0-513 GCF_000517525.1 Limulus polyphemus
TGTCACCAATATTAGTTTACACTAGATAACATTGTATGTCACCAAAATTAGTATACACTAGGTAACAGTAAATAGTATGTCACCAATATTAGTATACACTAGAGTAACAGTAAATGTACGTCCCCAATATTAGTACACACTAGGTAACAGTAAATGTATGTCACCAATATTAGTTTACACTAGATAACAGTAAATGTATGTCACCAATATTAGTATACACTAGATAACAGCAAATGTACGTCACCAATATTAGTACACACTAGGTAACAGTAAATGTATGTCACCAATATTAGTTTACACTAGGTAACAGTAAATGTATGTCACCAATATTAGTACACACTAGGTAACAGTAAATGTATGTCACCAATATTAGTATACACTAGATAACAGTAAATGTATGTCACCAATATTAGTATACACTAGTAACAGTAAATGTATGTCACCAATATTAGTATACACTAGGTAACAGTAAATGTATGTCACCAATATTAGTACACACTAGGTAACAGTAAA
>NW_013808108.1:0-514 GCF_000517525.1 Limulus polyphemus
TGATGATGATAGAAATAGGAACCAAGTATATATATTAAGTCAGAGCAGGAGAAAGATCAAGATTTGAAGCCAATAATTGATTTTCTAAAGGCAAGTGTCTTGTGCCCTGCTTGGGAGAAGGTGTCTATTCTAAGCCCTGTGATAAAGAACTATTGGGCACAATGGGACCAGTTGAAGCTTGAAGAAGGTATTCTTCTCCGGAGATGGGAAACTGCAGATGGGAAAGTGACTACCTGGCAAACGGTTATACCGAGAAAGTTACGGGAAGTTGCGCTGCGTCAATCCCATGATACTGTAACAGGAGGACATCTCGGAGTTAAGAAAACATTGAGTCACCTACGACATAGATTTTACTGGATAGGTATGAGACAAGATGTGGAAGAATGGTGCAGGACATGCAGTACATGTTGTGCTAAAAGGGGACCCAAGGATAAGTGACATGCTCCAATGAAGTTATATCAAGTTGGCGCACCAATGGAAAGAGTAGCCGTTGACATTGCTGGTCCTCTGCCCC
>NW_013808109.1:0-509 GCF_000517525.1 Limulus polyphemus
GAAGAAACTCTACTCAAATTTGAGAAGGGAAACGATGAAGCTCTTGATGAAGTTACTACCACTGGTGTGACTGTTACCGATGATAGGACATTTACTGATGAAGCAGATGAACCCCACATGAAGCAGAAGCCAACGAGACGGAGACCAGTACGGAAGAAGATACGTCCCCTAAAAGTAAGAGACTTTGTTGAATTGTAATATTGTGTTTGTAATTCTGTATATTTAATTAAGTTATTGTTAATTGTTATTGGTTTATTGTAATTGGCTATTGTTCGGGACGAACAATACTAAGGAGGGGGGCAGTATTGCGTCAGCGAAATCACGTGACTAGTATCACGCCACCCGTTTTCTAGAACTATCCTGTTCCTTCGAGAGTGCTCTAGCATTTGCTAGATTGGGGTGGACTGGAATATATATATGGTCACGGCGTGACGTGACAATGTGTGTAGGTAGTGAGTAATTGATCTGCAGTCAGTTAGTATTGTTGAAGTTAACGTTCGTTGTTATAG
>NW_013808110.1:0-1022 GCF_000517525.1 Limulus polyphemus
TACTAGGCAGTAGTATCAATGACATATAACAGTGCTAGAGTTTACTAAGCAGTAGTATTAATGACATTTAATGTTTCTAGAGTTGACTAGGATGTAGTATCAATGAGATATAATGCTGCTAGAGTTGACTAGGCAGTAGCATCAATGACATATAACAGTGCTAGAGTTTACTAGGCAGTAGTATTAATGACATTTAATGTTTCTAGAGTTGACTAGGCAGTAGTAGTAATGACATATAACACTGCTAGAGTTGACTAGGCAGTATTATCAATGGCATATAACAGTGCTAGAGTTTACTAGGCAGTAGTATTAATGGCATTTAATGTTTCTGGAGTTGACTAGGTAGTAGTAGTAATGACATATAACACTACTAAAGTTTACTGGGCAGTAGTATCAATGTCATATAACACTGCTAGAGTTTACTAGGCAGTAGTATCAATGACATATAACAGTGCTAGAGTTTACTAGGCAGTAGTATTAATGACATATAACACTGCTAGAGTTGACTAGGCAACTGCCTAGTAAACTCTAGCAGTGTTATATGTCATTAATACTACTGCCTAGTAAACTCTAGCACTGTTATATGTCATTGATGCTACGTGTTATATGTCATTAATATTACTGCCTAGTCAACTCTAGCAGTGTTATATGTCATTAATACTACTGCCTAGTAAACTCTAGCACTGTTATATGTCATTGATGCTACTGCCTAGTCAACTCTAGCAGTGTTATATGTCATTAATACTACTGCTTAGTAAACTCTAGCACTGTTATATGTCATTGATGCTACTGCCTAGTCCTGCCTAGTAAACTCTAGCAAAGGACTAGGCAGTAGCATCAATGACATATAACAGTGCTAGAGTTTACTAAGCAGTAGTATTAATGACATATAACACTGCTAGAGTTGACTAGGCAGTAGCATCAATGACATATAACAGTGCTAGAGTTTACTAGGCAGTAGTATTAATGACATATAACACTGCTAGAGTTGACTAGGCAGTAATATTAATGACATATAACAC
>NW_013808111.1:0-512 GCF_000517525.1 Limulus polyphemus
TTAAGTAAACTTATAGTTTTCACACTCTAAAGTAGCAAACAAATAATGAAGTAAAAGTAATGAATTTAACGCAGCTCAATAGGCTTTGTTTTCAGATTCAAATAAACAAGAAACGTAGAGCGAAGTTTCAATAAATCTTTTATTTCCTTATTTTCACATTTCCTAGCTATCAGACCACACTTATCACTTCTGAAATAGGAATAAATATACTGAATAGAAATATTTTTCCAAGTTAAATTATTTTACACCTTATCTTATTGTAGGTCATATAGAGAACACCTCAACAAACATATTAAAAACCATATACCATACAGATGAAATCCAACCGAACCGAACTTTATATACAAAATTGGCAACAGGTGTTCTTAGACATTACAGTGTGATTTACACTACATTGTACCACTATGCAGTAGTGTGTTGTCTGTCAATCAGTCAGTAGATACTAAAATGACGTCACATAAGGGACGCTTAACGTTGCAATTTGTACTGTCGTGACGTCAGTAAAAAGTGCG
>NW_013808112.1:0-514 GCF_000517525.1 Limulus polyphemus
TATTTCATTTGAAAAAGAAAACAATGAAAAAACTGTTCTCTGTCCTGTTGAAAGCTACAATAATAATAGACAAGAGGATTCCACTTTGTCAGAAACAAATCCACAGAATAGTGTTGCTAAGCTAAAATAGGATGACCTAATAAATATTATAACACAAAGGGATATTGGATTTATGAAGTTTGATACAACAGGCTCAGCAGTTGTAACACATGCACATCGCACAGAGATTGTTAAAGTTGGAGCACATGAATTTCAACATAAAGAAGGTCCATTTGATGCCAAAGATGGGCGTTCTATGACTGCATTTTGGTTCAAACAATGCCTTCTGAATGGACAAGAGGTCAATTGTTCCTGGTTGGTGTATTTACCTCTACATAAAGCAGCATACTGCTTTTGTTGTCTTCTTTTTTCATCTACATGTATGACATCTGATAGTCAGTCTGCTTTCAACACACAGTGGAAAAAAATTGAAAAGTTAAGTGCCCATGAAAATAGTGACAATCATCATGAGTCA
>NW_013808113.1:0-689 GCF_000517525.1 Limulus polyphemus
AGTTTAATAATTACAGACCGAGGAGGGCCAGGTGCATTTGACCTTTTCCCTATTACGTGGCAAGTTTTCCGTTTTCAATTCTCTCAGGGGAACCGTAGGAAGTAACTGAGGATACTCAGAGTACAAGATGCTAACAACCATCCCACCCTGTTAGTAAACTCTAATAAAGTCACTTAGCGTCTCAATTACTAGCTTAAACATTGACCAGATTCACTTCACCAATAAATCTTATTTTTGCGAGCGGGACGAAGAGAAACAGTAGTTTTTGAGCGCCACTGATTCTCTTTCAGGCCTCCAAGATGAGATGAGATGATGGCGCTCAGAAGCGATTGCTTCTCTTCATCGCGCTCGTGATAGAAGGGAGCGGCTACGCAAGTCATACATGAGATCGTTTTACCTAAACTCAACGGCCATTAACGGACTTATAGTTTTTCAGAGTGGAGGAATCTAAAAATACAAGCTAGAGACTTAACCGTGGGGAGAGTGGGATACCCCGTGAAAAACCACTTTCACCGAATAACCTACCTGACCAGTGCCCGATTAAACTCACGCGGTATTGAAAAACCACTTTCACCGATCAGACACCGAATAACCTACCTGACCAGTGCCCAATTAAACTCACGCGGTATTGAAAAACCACTTTCACCGATCAGACACTGAATAACCTACCTGACCAGTGCCCAATTAAA
>NW_013808114.1:0-513 GCF_000517525.1 Limulus polyphemus
CATGTTTTTCTCCAATTTTTGAAAAAATTGATTTTCCTTATATTTCAATACAAAGATGCCCTATGTGTAAGACTTTCAAAATGGAGCTCCTTTCATCAAAATTCCCAATGGTTAGTTTATAATCTGTTATCGAAGTTTAGGCTATGTTGGATTTTACTGTTCTTTTTCTTGTCTTCAGTTATATTGTAAAGAAAGTAGAGCTCTCAAACTAAGAATATTAAAAAACATCCCCACATATAAAAGGCCATTACGCCTTCTTATAAAATAAACTCCAGCTATTGGATTATTTTTATTTCGTGTTAGCAAATGTCCACGTTTTTATTTTTCTACTTTTCACGAGATATAATATTTTTCTTGAATGCAATAATATCTAAGATTTGAGTTTCCCGACGAAATAAGCACTATCCGATATTTGTCTATTAATTTTGCGTGAAAATAGCGCTTTTTTCCATTTGTCCAAAAAATTGATATTTTTACCAAAAAGCTAAGGCTATAGCCCATGTTTTTCTCCAA
>NW_013808115.1:0-515 GCF_000517525.1 Limulus polyphemus
AGAAATACAAACTACACATATTGAGAGGAAGAATACAAAATTTGAATTTTTTATCTTCGTAATTTGCTGAACCCATCTTTTCATACATTTCAAGCCAATTATTCACTTATGCCTACTTGTTTATAACAAACACAAAGAGTATATTGTAATGTTCATTTGCTTAGTTTGTAATTAAAAAAAAACAACTAAAATGTAAAAATTAGAAACTTACTAAAATTTTACGTGATTAGTTAATAGGGAAGCTCCTGCTATGTGTCACATGATGTAAACTGATTGTTTGTTTGCCTTAGGCTTTCCTACTGATTTGTTTTTCATACATTAAGCAAGAGAGGAAAGTAAATTTATGTAGTATAAAATCAAATGAAAGCAGATGCAAAAAGGTTAAAAGCTGAGACTCTTAGAATAAGTAACTGTTTATTACAATATGCAATAATTTGAAGAAAAAAAAGGTATTAATGACTGTTGTATTTTGGCACTAGTGTATAAAGTTAAAACCATAAATAATATTCAACATT
>NW_013808116.1:0-514 GCF_000517525.1 Limulus polyphemus
ACCAGGTGGTTAGGGCACTCGACTCGCAATCTGCGGGTCGCGGGTTCGAATCTCTGTCCCACCAAACATGCTCGCCATGGGGCGTTATAATGTTACGGTCAATCCCACTATTCGTTGGTAAAAAAGTAGCCCAAGAGTTGGCGGTGGGTGGTGATGACTAGCTGCCTTCCCTCTAGTCTTACACTGCTAAATTATGGACGGCTAGCGCAGATAGCCCTCGTGTACCTTTGCGAGAAATTCCGAATAAACAAAACAAACTCATTAAAATGAAATCCATCCATCTTAAAAAACTCATTGAATACAATGACTTCATATACCACGTACGCCTTAAGAATTTTTAATGAATAAATTCTTATACTTCACATTAAATACGTGTATGTTGATCCCCTAAACACTGAATCATTGTCTAAAAAGTTCCTGTCTTATTAACTGTATCAGTTGTTTCGGAAAAATTTATGAAACAATTCTTATTCAGAGCCTATTAAACTATTTGGAAAGTAACCACTTTCTCTTG
>NW_013808117.1:0-712 GCF_000517525.1 Limulus polyphemus
GTGTTTCTAAATTACGTCTATGGTTTCGTTTGTTATCAGGATTGAATTCATGTTTCTAAATTACGTTTATGGTTTGATTTATTATCGGGATTGAAGTCATGTTTTTAAATTACGTCTATGGTTTCGTTTGTTATCGGGATTGAATTCATGTTTCTAAATTACGTCTATGACTTCAATCCCGATAATAAACCAAACCATGTTTCTAAATTACGTCTATGGTTTGGTTTATTATCGGGATTGAAGTGCACGTAGCATTTTCTTGTTACATTGTTTTAGTAAATAAATCCACCTAACATTTAATGGAAGAATCGATTGAGCTGTCGAGTAATTATTTGTTTGTTTATTTTCGCACTTAGTGATTGAGCTGGACATTTCAGAAAGTTTCCAGTCATTCATTTTATAAAATCACAAGAACACAAATACATATACAGGGATCCCTCGATTAATGCGTTTTCGTTTAGTGCGCTTAATTTTTTTTATAACCAATATTCCATTAGTGCGTGCATAATACTCGATTAGTGCGGTAACACACATTTCATTTTAACCATAGTAATTGAAAAGTAAGTTTTAGGCACCGAAATTAAAATTAAAAAAAAAAATAGAAAATGGGTAACTATTTTACTTGTCAAGTTATTACTAGAGTGCCCACCCCAGGGACCCGACCCCGTCATCCCGGGGTATTTTAGCGATTTTTTCACCCCTTGCCCCGGGG
>NW_013808118.1:0-514 GCF_000517525.1 Limulus polyphemus
AAAGGGAAGTCTCCTAAGTTGTCTTCTCCATGGGAAGGCCCATATGACATAGTGGATCGTCTCTCAGACGTGACTTTCTGGATAAAATGTGGTCGGCGAGGTAAGCCAAAAGTGGCGCATGTCAACAGGCTTTGGCGTTATCACGGTCCAGGACATTTCAGTTGGGACAAAGTGGACAACAGAACAAATGACGCTGCTGAAGACGTGCCACCTGAAGAAGCCACCGTCGAAGAAGAAACTCTACTCAGTTTTGAGAAGGGAAACGGTGAAGCTCTTGGTGAAGTTACTACCACGGATGTGACTGTTACCGATGATAGGACATTTACTGATGAAGCAGATGAACTCCACATGAAGCAGAAGCCAACAAGACGGAGACCAGTATGGAAGAAGATAAGTCCCGTAAAATTAAGAGACTTTGTTGAATTGTAATTTTGTGTTTGTAATTCTGTACATTTAATTAAGTTATTGTTAATTGTTATTGTTTTATTGTATGTGGTTATTGTTCGGGACGAAC
>NW_013808119.1:0-515 GCF_000517525.1 Limulus polyphemus
TTATAATTAATAACTATCAGTACTGACAATGGTTCTATAACATTTCCTTTGTTTCGTATTATAATTAATAACTATCAGTACTGCCAACGATTCCTCAACATTTTCTCTCTTTCGTATTATATTTAATACCTAAAAGTACTGCCAACGATTTTTCAACATTTCCTTTGTTTTGTATTATAATTAATAACTATGAGTATTTCCAACGATTCTTCATCATTTCCTTTCTTTTGGATTATAATTAGTAACTATCAGTACTGCCAATGATTCTTCAACATTTCATTTGTTTCGTATTATAATTAATAACTATGAGTACTGCCAACGATTCTTCATCATTTCCTTTTTTTGGATTATAAATAATAACTATCAGTACTGCCAATGATTCTTCAACATTTCCTTTCTTTCGTAATATAATTAATAACTATCAATACTGCCAATAGTTCTATAAAATTTCCTTTGTTTTCTATTATAATTAATAACTATTAGTAATGACAATGATTCTTCATACATTTCCTTTG
>NW_013808120.1:0-785 GCF_000517525.1 Limulus polyphemus
GAGACTAATGTCTCACTATTAAGCTTTAGAAATCCACGTTTCACAAGAGAAAAACTTCAGAGACCCGTGTTGCATTACAGATACAATTCAGACTCCACAGTTTTACCAAACGTAAGCTTTAGAGGCCTGTGTCTCACCAGAAATAAGCTTTATAGACGTGTTTTTATTAGAGATAAGTTTTAGATACCTGGGTTTCATTAGAGACAAACTTTACTAGATATTATTTTCATAATAGAAACAAATCTTGAAACATTGATTGTTGGTTTGTATATTTTTTGTTTGCTGTATTCAAACATCTTTCGAATAATGTTATATATACTCAAATCAGCATTTTTTATATTTTGTAGTTTACAACCCAAGTATGCTAATTACTGGAGAGGTGGAGTAAGATACAATTTCCAAGTAACTTAAGAACTTAATAATTGTACCAGCTCAAAATACCAACCTGTAGCTTGTGTTTCAGCTTTGTTTGCCTGTTAAAGATGCCGTTTTCATACCGTAGCATGTGTCCTAGTCTTGTTTGTCTCTTAAAGATGACGTTATTACTCCTTAGCTTGTGTCCTAGCCATGTTTGTTAAAGATGTCCGAGCCTTGTTTGTCTATTAAAGATGACGTTATTACTCCTTAGCTTGTGTCCTAGCCTTGTTTGTTAAAGATGTCCTAGCCTTGTTTGTCTATTAAAGATGCCGTTATTACTCCTTAGCATGTGTCCTGGCCTTGTTTGTCCTTTAAATATACCGTTTTCAGACTGTAGTTTGAGTCCTAGTTTTGTTTGTTTGTTAAAG
>NW_013808121.1:0-1022 GCF_000517525.1 Limulus polyphemus
CTATTGTTAGATAGACACCACTTAATATATACCTAAACTATATGTACTATTGTTAGATAGACACCACCTAATATATACCTAAACTATATGTACTTTGGTAGATAGACACCACTTAATATGTGCCTAAACTATATGTACTATTGTTAGATAAACACCACTTAATATATACCTAAACTATATGTGCTATTGTTAGATAGACACCATTTAATATATACCTAAACTATATGTACTATTGTTGAATAGACACCACTTAATATGTACCTAAACTATATGTACTATTGTTAGACAAACACTATTTAATATGTATCTACTCTATATGTACTATTTATTGTTAGATAGACACCACTTAATATGTATCTACACTATATGTACTATTGTTAGACAAACACCACTTAAAATGTATGTACACTATACGTACTATTGTTAGACAAACACCACCTAATATGTGCCTACACTTGATGTACTATTGTTAGATAAACACCACTTAATATATACCTAAACTATATGTACTATTGTTAGAGAAACAACATTTAATATGTATCTACACTATATTCACTACTGTTAGATTTAACACCATTTAATATTTGCCTACACTATATGTACTATTTATTGTTAGATAGACACCACTTAATATGTATTTACACTATATGTACTATTGTTAGACAAACACCATTTAATATGTACCTAAACTATATGTACTATTGTTAGATAGACACCATATAGTTTAGGTATATATTAAGTCGTGTCTATCTAACAATAAATAGTACATATAGTGTAGATACATAATAAATGGTGTCTATCTAACAATAGTACATAGAGTTTAGGTATATATTAAGTGGTGTCTATCTAACAATAGTACATATAGTTTAGGTATATATTAAGTGTACTATTTTAGATAGACACCACTTAATATACACCTAAACTATATGTACTATTGTTAGATAGACACCACTTAATATGTGCCTAAACTATACGTACTATTGTTAGATAGACACCACTTAATATATACCTAAACTATATGT
>NW_013808122.1:0-512 GCF_000517525.1 Limulus polyphemus
AAGATGTAGAAAAGAAAAAAAAAGGCATGAGAGAAACATTGCTTTACAACCCTTAGACTTATTAAAAAAATTAGATATTTTGCATATGAAAGCGTTGTAATGTTTACTGATAAACTGCCAAATTTCGTTAACATTCACTTACTAATTTAAGAGTTATATCATGAAAACTACAACAAGCACAAAATGGTTATGAGGTTGGTCCCAAGAACCAAGCCCAGATTGAAAGAGTTAATCAAGCTTCATGATGACAAAGAAAATTGTTAGTAGAAGCTTAGTCAAGTTTCATTACAACAAAGAAAACTGTAAGTAGAAGCTTAATAAAGCTTCATTACGACAAAAGAAAATGTGAGTAGAAGCTTAATAAAGCTTCATTCCAACAAAGAAAACTGTGAGTAGAATCTTAATAAAGCTTCATTACGACAAAGGAAATTGTGAGTAGAAGCTTAAAGCTTTGTTACGACAAAGAAAACTGTGAGTAGAAGCTTGATAGAGCTTCATTATGACAAAGGAAA
>NW_013808123.1:0-700 GCF_000517525.1 Limulus polyphemus
ATGATGGATGCTAGATGTACTTTCGAAGTTGAGATTTGTTTCTGGAGAAGGCTCAGTTGTGAACTTGCTCAGTAATAGCATCTTCATTAGAGGATAACTTTTAATTATTTTACTGCAATGGTTCAATGGTTGAAACCTGGGTAATTTGGTAAAACTTATCAAAGGATGAACTCTGATGAGAATTTCAAGATATCTGAGAAGTGATACCAGAGAAACATTATACGTTCTATATCTATCTTCTATAAACCTGTACCAAATAGCTGGCCTGGCATGGCCAAGTGGTTAGGGAGCTTGACTCGCAATCTGTGAATCGCGGGTTCGAATCCCCGTTCCACCAAACATGTTCGCCCTTTCAGCCGTTATAATGTAATGGTCAATCCCACTATTCGTTGGTAAAAGAGTAGCCCAAGAGTTGGTTGTGAAGACTAGCTGACTATCACCGTTAATTTAGGGACGGCAAACGCAGATGGCCCTCGTGTAGCTTTGCGCGAAATTCAAAACAAACCAAACCAAATATCCAGCTATTTGGTACAGGTTTATAGAAGACATTAAGAAACATCCATCCAGCTAAGACATTAAGAAACATCCATCCAGCTATTTGTTACATGTTTATAGATGACATTAAGAAACATCCATCCAGCTGTTTGGTACAGGTTTATAGAAGACATCAAGAAACATCAATATAAACCTGTACCAAACA
>NW_013808124.1:0-514 GCF_000517525.1 Limulus polyphemus
CACTAATATCAGATTTTTATAACAAAATATCTTCAATGTGATATTATACTTTCTCACGCTCTTTAATACATCCAAATGGTGAATGACATTTTTATAGTTTTGCAGCAATATCAAATCATCATCTTTAAATATAAGATCAGTAAAAATATTGTCAAATATACTTGTAAAAGTAACATCACTGGAAATCATAATTTTTAGTTCTGGCTAAAAGCTATGGTTAATGCACAAGAAAAAGCCCACTCAAGAATGAAAATTAGAAAAAATATTTCCAGTACATTACTGTACTACTCTGGTTTTCAATCTAATGTGCATGGAAACCTTGCTGGTAATATGGAGCCAACTTGTCATAACAAGCAGTTGAAATACAAATAAAAAAAAATAAGCAACAATATTAAAGCATTTACAGGATTGTCACATGGACTTGTTTACTGATGTCAAAGGAACAACAAGAGATATTGAGGTTAAAAAGCTGATGAAATTAAGGAGGGATTTGTGGATATGTTGGAACACTAAA
>NW_013808125.1:0-514 GCF_000517525.1 Limulus polyphemus
CCAGTAAACCTCATCAATCAAGAGAATGTGATTTACAACTGTCTGTAGTTGCCAGTGAACCTCGTCAATCAAGAGAATGTGATTTACAACTGTTTGTAGTTGCCAGTGAATCTCGTCAATCAAGAGAATGTGATTTACAACTGTCTGTAGTTTCCAGTAAACCTCGTCAATCAAGAGAATGTGATTTACAACTGTCTGTAGTTGCCAGTGAGCCTCGTCAATCAAGAGAATGTGATTTACAACTGTCTGTAGTTGCCAGTGAACCTCGTCAATCAAGAGAATGTGATTTACAACTGTTTGTAGTTGCCAGTGAACCTCGTCAATCAAGAGAATGTGATTTACAACTGTCTGTAGTTGCCAGTGAACCTCATCAATCAAGAGAATGTGATTTACAGCTGTCTGTAGTTGCCAGTGAACCTCGTCAGTCAAGAGAATGTGATTTACAACTGTCTGTAGTTGCCAGTGAACCTCGTCAGTCAAGAGAATGTGATTTACAACTGTCTGTAGTTGCCAG
>NW_013808126.1:0-514 GCF_000517525.1 Limulus polyphemus
TAATATTTTATTGATTTACATCCATCCTCTCCTATGATATTTCATTGATTTATATCCATCCTCTCCTATGATATTTTATTGATTTATATCTATCCTCTCCTATGATATTTTATTGATTTATACCATCCCCTCCTATAATATTCTATTGATTTATATCCATCTTCTCCTATGATATTTTATTGATTTATATCCATCCTCTTCTATAATATTTTATTGATTTACATCCATCCTCTCCTATGATATGTTATTGATTTATATCCATCCCCTCCTATAATATTTTATTGATTTATATCCATCCTCTCCTATGATATTTTATTGATTTATATCTATCCTCTCCTATGATATTTTATTGATTTATATCTATCCTCTCCTATAATATTCTATTGATTTATATCCATCCTTTTCTATAATATTTTATTGATTTATATCCATCCTCCCCTATAATCTTTTATTGATTTATATCCATCCTCCCCTATAACCTTTTATTGATTTATATCCATCCTCCCCTATAACC
>NW_013808127.1:0-513 GCF_000517525.1 Limulus polyphemus
AAACACAAGCCATACATTCTGCGCTTCATCCCCCACTATACTGGTACAGATATATGACACTTTTCCTGGGTTCTTCTACAGTACACACACTAACTTTCTTTGAACACATAAACTCCATTCATCCCAACATCAAATTTACCATAGAACAAGAGAACATTAATCAGTTAACTTTTCTTTACCTCAACATTATTAGATCGGACACACAGTTTAAAAACAAAATTCGCCGTAAGAACACACACACCCGCCTCTACATCCCCTGTAATTCCGCTCATGACACCACAGAAAAAATAAATACATTGAAAAACCTCATAAACACAGCCACAAGACTCTGTTCAACGGACTACATAAATGAAGAAATCAACCACATAAAACATTCCTTTATTCACACCAACAAATTTCCACCAGTTTTTGTTGGAAACCTCTTCACCACCTCTTCAATATTCACCACAACAAAACTCACGAATAAAATTGATACTAACAAACCCAACAACAGAACATTACACTGCAGTTTAC
>NW_013808128.1:0-513 GCF_000517525.1 Limulus polyphemus
CAGTGTAAGACTAGAGGGAAGGCAGCTAGTCATCACCACCCACCGCCAACTCCTGGGCTACTCTTTTACCAACGAATAGTGGGATTGACCGTCACATTATAATGCCCCCATGGCTGAAAGGGCGAGGATGTTTGGTGTGACGGGGATTCAAACCCATGACCATCAGATTGCGAGTCGATCGCCCTAACCACCTGTTCATGCCGGGCCAATTGTATATTTCCGTCAGCTTTTGTTTTTATTTTTGTTCTCTCTTATCAATGCTTGCCAGTATCTTTACGTGTTTATTTACTGTATGGAGAGAACATGTAATGGATAAAGCTACTTAAGTAGAGGATTAACTTATATGTTGTGAACCGTGGTGTCTGTCCGAGCATCTGTGTGTCTCCCATTTGAAAAGCTGCATATGTAGATGGGAAAACAGGCATGAATAATTTTGCAAGCAGGATATTCTATACTAAACTGTTAGTATAGTCACATCATTCACATTTCAAAATGTGACGTAACTTAAAGAAT
>NW_013808129.1:0-514 GCF_000517525.1 Limulus polyphemus
AGATTCTCTATTCGAATATTAAACATAAAAAACATTGGCTCAGCCCTAGACAAAAACCACTTCCGACCCCAAAACCTGGACTCCATCTGCAGAAACTGATGTTTTGCATTTGGTGGGATATCAAAGAAGTTTTGTTTTGTTTGTAATTAAGCACAAAGCTACACAATGGGTTATCTGTGCTCTGCCCACCACGAATATTGAAACCCGGTTTGTAGCGTTGTAAGTCTGCAGACATACCGATGTGTTACTGAGGGGCTCAAAATTTTATTAAACTACTTTTTGTTTATGTTATACCATTTGGAATAGCATAAGATCTTAGCTAATAATCCATATTTTGATAGTATATAAATTTTAAGTTCTTAATTCTAAAAGACAATATTGTTACGTATCTGCTTGTTTGTTAATTTCCGGTAGAAATTCTTTCCGAGAAATTCCAGCAATACAAGTTCTTTCTTGGTTAAACCAGTTTATTCTTTCTCGATAAAAACTTTTAGTACACAGTAATTCTTCAGTC
>NW_013808130.1:0-665 GCF_000517525.1 Limulus polyphemus
ACTTGGGAGACTTCCCTTTGGTCTTCCTGGGATTATTCAACCACACCTTGTCTTCTGATTCAAAGCTGACTTCAGTAGATCTCTTATCATAAGATAGCTTCATCAATTCAGCAGACGTTTTCAAGTTTGAACGTACTTGATGGTGAATATCATCCATCCTTTCTGATAACACTTTCACAAACTCTGACACATTTTCAGGCAACTCTTCATAAGGTGGGCATCCCTTACACTTGGGTCCACTTTTAGCACTACACGTACTGCATGTCCTGCACCATTCTTCCACATCTCGCCTCATACCTATCCAGTAAAACCTTTGTCGTAGGTGACCCAATGTCTTCCTAATTCTGAGATGTCCTCCTGTTAAATATTGTTACGTCTCCGTTTGTTAATTAACTTTCCGTAACTTCGTTCCGACGAAACTTTAGCGACACAAGTTCTTTACTTAATAAAACTGGTTTATTCTTTCCGAATACAACTTTACCGATACACTCAACTTCAACAATCGCGCTAAACGAACGCTATAACAACGAACGTGCTCAATAATACTTCTGACTGCAGATCAATTACTCACTGTCTATACACACATTACATTCCCCTCTTTTATATACCAGGCTACCCTATCTAGTAAATACTAGAGCATTCTCCAAGATAAGATAAGGATAGTT
>NW_013808131.1:0-514 GCF_000517525.1 Limulus polyphemus
TAGTTTTCTCCTAGTTTTTTGTGCTGTTGCTTCCTAGTTTTCTCCTAGTTTTTTATAATGTACTGCTGGAGAGCCTGTAAATACTGTATATATATTTAGACACAATTACTTATCTCCTGGAACTGTGTTTCAAAAAGTTGGCAAGCCTATAAAGTTATTATGCGCGGAGAGGGCACCAGGTTTCAAGTTGCAACATGCATTTTTCCCTGACAAGTGACGTTCAGTTAAGTAACATCCACCAGTGGGAATAACTGCTGCAAGCACCATACGGAAGGAAATTTAGTAAATATGTGTATTTAGTGACTGTTTTTAAGTGCAAGTGTTTGTTTTAATCGTATTGTGCAGTAATAAAAATAAAAGGGGAACACCAGTCCGGTGTATAAAAAAGAAAATAATAAAAACTGAACAAAAAAAAGACTACAGAAGTAGAATGGTACAATTTCTTGTTTCTTAGAACAACGTGCTGCCGAATGTGAAGGAATTAGCTCATTTGAGAAAACAACCAACGAAGATG
>NW_013808132.1:0-590 GCF_000517525.1 Limulus polyphemus
CTTCCACTCTGCTGTAAATCCAGAAACATTGTAATTATCTTAGATAATCCAGCAAACATTACCTCCACTCTGCTGTAAATCCAGAAACATTGTAATTATCTTAGATAAACTCAACAAATCTTACCTTTCAGGTTTTTAATGAAATCGTCAAGTTTCATGCGTTTTTCAGGTTTCAAGCTTGGTGTGTGAAGATCAGTATTCAACATGATGATAGCAAAGGCAAGAACAAATATAGAATCGGGGTTTTGAAATTTTCTCACTGTATTGTTGTTGCAGGCTGTAAACCTGTGACTGAATACGTCTACTAATCTCTCGATTTTCTGAGCTTCACCCTTTAGAAGAAAGAATAACAATTTCTGGTTATTTAATAAATGTTGGTTAAGTTAGTTCCTAATAACAAGATGTGTAAAGCAGAGTAATCAACATAACAGTTTCTGGTTATTTAATAAATGTTGGTTAAGTTAGTTCCTAATAACAAGATGTGTAAAGCAGAGTAATCAACATGAAAGTTTCTGGTTATTTAATAAATGTTGGTTAAGTTAGTTCCTAATAACAAGATGTGTAAAGCAGAGTAATCAACATAACAGTTT
>NW_013808133.1:0-909 GCF_000517525.1 Limulus polyphemus
GATGATGTGAGCTAGTCTCTTACTTTAGACTATATTATAACCAGCTGAACACCTTGTTGTAACACATGTTGATGATGTGAGCTACTGTCTCTTACTTTAGACTGTACTGTGATCAGCTGAACACCATGTTATAACACGTGTTGATGTGAGCTACTGTCTCTTACTTTAGACGGTATTGTAATCAGCTGAACACCATGTTATAACACGTGTTGATGTGAGCTACTGTCTCTTATTCTAGACTGTATTATAAACAGCTGAACACCATGTTATAACACGTGTTGATATGAACTAGTGTCTTTTACTTAACACATCAACTGGAAATGACAAAACTGTTTTAAAAATAAACAGTATATATTTTCACTTCCAGTTGAGTATTTTAATATTTGGATGACGTTTAACTTAATATTGAAGTTATTCTGGTGTTCACTATGTTACTTTTAATTTAGTCAACCAATAAGAAGGGTATGTTTATCTGGAGAGTAAGATGGTCGGAGAGACAGGTAGTCCGGACTTCGTACAGCACCAATGATAATTAAAACACAAAACTTCGTTGTTTGACCTGCCAGCTGGAATACGGTGTTATTGATTTACGTAGGCCATTATTAGCCATCTAGCGGTAATGGTTTGACTAGTGACTAACATAAATAATTAATGAGGTAATTTGTTTGTTCAACTCCGGCCCTTTCTGGTCACAGCTTCTCCCACATTTGACAGGGATGCCACCTACTGAGCTAGGAGAGAAACCGTGCTTCCCACCCACCTCTCTTGGTAATGCTTTGCTACTGGCTATATTTCGTTCTAAAAGGTTTTACTTAGACAAAACTCTGCGTTAGCACTTCGTGAGTCAGTTGTTTATACAAACACGGTGGAGAAATGTTCGGGAGAAACATCTACAAATGTTCAGCTTCT
>NW_013808134.1:0-514 GCF_000517525.1 Limulus polyphemus
ACTTCTACTGTGGTGCATATACACCAAAGTATAGTGTATCGCTTCATTATTACACACAGTACTTGCTAATGAACAACATACTTCTACTGTGGTTCATATACACCAGAGTATAGTTTATATCTTCATTGTTACACACAAGACTTGCCACTGAATAACATACTTCTACTGTGGTTCATATACACCAAAGTATAGTGTATCTCTTCATCATTACACACAGTACTTGCTACTGAATAACCTACCTCTACTGTGGTTCATATACACCAAAGTATAGTGTATCTCTTCATTATTACACACAGTACTTGCTACTGAACAATATACCTCTACTGTGGTTCATATACACCAAAGTATAGTGTATCTTTTTATTATTACACAGAGTACTTGCTACTGAACACCATACTTATACTGTGGTTCATATACACCAAAGAATAGTGTATCGCTTCATTATTACACACAGTACCTGCAACTGAACAACATACTTCTACTGTGGTTCATATACATGAAAGTATAATGTATC
>NW_013808135.1:0-353 GCF_000517525.1 Limulus polyphemus
TCTTCTGGCTTGTTATTGATAGTACACAGTATCGTTAAATCTTGTGTCTTCTTATTGACAGTACACAGTATTGTTAAATATTTTGTCTTCTTATTGACAGTACACAGTTTCGTTAAATTCTTGTGGCTTGTTATTGATAGTACACAGTATCGTTAAATCTTGTGTCTTCATATTGACAGTACACAGTATTGTTAAATATTTTGTCTTCTTATTGAAAGTACACAGTTTCGTTAAATCTTGTGGATTGTTAGTGATAGTACACAGTATCGTTAAATCTTGTGTCTTCTTATTAAAAGTACACAGTATTGTTAATTATTTTGTCTTCTTATTGACAGTACACAGTTTCGTTAAAT
>NW_013808136.1:0-510 GCF_000517525.1 Limulus polyphemus
TGGTGCATTTTTAGTGGTATGAATTTTAGCATTTCAGTCACTGTATATTCTAAAGAAATATCAATAGTTCGTCGGCAACATTCTGCTTGTCCATACAGACGATTTTTTTACTAGAGATGGTCAGTACTTATCCCTCATATCCTGTAAAACGTTCGCGAAATTTATGAAAAACTGCGTTTTATCTAAGTTTATTTTATTTACTGGGAATGTTCTAGGCACTGCCTGAAAGGAGAAAATTATATACATTCGAACACTGTAAGTTGTAAAATATAACTTATTAAAATCTATTGATTATTGAGAAAAAAAATAGCGACTAGTTAGAATAAAGCAATAGATTTAATTTGTCAGTTAGATATTGTTTCTTATTAACACTGTTTTAGTCCCCAGTGGCTCAGCGGTAAGTCTGAAGGCTTATAACGCTAAAAACCGGGTTTTGATACCAATAATGGGCATTGTACAGTGTGTAGTTCTTTGCCTAACAAAACAAATAAATGATAATATTCTGACGAT
>NW_013808137.1:0-2014 GCF_000517525.1 Limulus polyphemus
AATTAATTGCAGAGTTTCACCTTCCTACTATTCGTTTTAAGGGAGTTATAGGAAGGTTTTGCGTTTTGTACCAGTACTTCGTTCCTATTGGAGGAATCTTCTCGAATTTTGTTATGAACGTTCGTTGCGTACTTGCGTATTTACATGCAAAATTCTAGTTTTGTATTATCATTTCTGCGACTTTTCTGGTCCATTTTGTTACTACTCTATTGGCTTTCTGAAAGAGTGTGTGTACTGCAGTGAAGCTTTTTCATATTGCGCTGTTATAGATTTCTTGCTATCAGAGGGTTCAAGATTGACGGATCTTAACCAAATTTGATTTGTGTATTTACTAGTTCGTTCCACAGTATCATGCGAAGTTTCACCTTCCTACAATGCGTTTTAAGGGAGTTATGGTCTAGGTTTTGCGTTTTTTACCAGTACTTTGTCCCATTTAGAAAAATCTTTTTGAATTTTTTAATGAAGGTTCACGTCAACCTTGCGAAATTACATACAAAACTCTAGATTTCTAGATAAAACGACCACAAAATTCGTAAAACTAAAACTAGAAATCTAGAGTTTTGTATGTAATTTCAACCTTGCGAAACTACATACAAAACTCTTGATTTCTAGTTTTAGTTTTACGAATTTTGTGGTCGTTTTATGTTACTCTTTTATTGGCTTCCATTAAAACGTATGTGTACTGCAGTGAAGCTTTTTGTTAACGATTGTTTCTCGATTTGTTGTTACCAGAGGGTCCTGAATTGATGGTTCATCGCCAAATTTGGTATGTAGGTACACTTTATCGTTACGCAGTTACATGCAGAGTTTCACCTTCCTACTATTCGTTTTAAAGGAAGTTATGGAAGGTTTTTCGTTTTGTACCAGTACTTCGTTCCTTTTGGACGAATCTTCTCGAATTTTGTTATGAACGTTCGTTGCGTACTTGCGTATTTACATGCAAAATTCTAGTTTTGTATTATCATTTCTGCGACTTTTCTGGTCCATTTTGTTACTACTCTATTGGCTTCTGAAAGAGTATGTGTACTGCAGTGAAGCTTTTTGATATTGCTCTGTTATAGATGTCTTGCTATCAGAGGGTTCTAGATTGACGGATCTTAACCAAATTTGATTTGTACGCATGATACTGTGGAACGAAGTAGTGAATCATACTACTATGCGTTTTAAAGGAGTTATAGCAGGTTTTGCGTTTTGTACCTGTACTTCGTTCATTTTGGACGAATCTTCTCGAATTTTTTTTGGAACGTTTGTTGCGTACTTGCGTATTTACAGACGAAATTCTAGCTTCATATTATCATTTTTGTGACTTTTGAGGTCCATTTTGTTACTACTTTATTGGCTTTCTGAAAGAGTATGTGTACTGCAGTGAAGCTTTTTGATATTGCTCTGTTATAGATTTCTTGCCATCAGAGGGTTCTAGATTGACGGATCTTAACAAATTTGATTTGTATATTCACTAGTTCGTTCCACAGTATCATGCGAAGTTTCACCTTCCTACTATGCGTTTTAAAGGAGTTATAGCAGGTTTTGCGTTTTGTACCAGTACTTCGTCCAAAATGAACGAAAAGACTCGAATTTTTTTTGGAACGTTTGTTGCGTAAATACGCAAGTACAGACGAAATTCTAGCTTCATATTATCATTTTTGTGACTTTTGTGGTGTAACAAAATGGTTATTTTATTGACTTTCTGAAAGAGTATGTGTACTGCAGTGAAGCTTTTTGATATTTCTCTGTTATAGATTTCTTGCTATCAAAGGGTTCTAGATTGACGGATCTTAACCAAATTTGATTTGTAGAGTCACTACTTCGTTCCACAGTGTCGTGCAAAGTTTCACCCTCCTACTATGCGTTTTAAGGAAGTTATGGCTGGTTTTGCATTTTGTACCAGTACTTCGTTTTTTTTGGAGGAATCCTCTCGAATTTTGTTATGAACGTTCGTTGCGTACTTGCGTATTTACATGCAAAATTTTAGTTTTGTATTATCATTTCTGCGACATTTCTGGTCCATTTTGTT
>NW_013808138.1:0-2063 GCF_000517525.1 Limulus polyphemus
GGATATCATTTTCGGATTCAGCGTACAGGAATTACTGTAGAACGTGTAAAAATATCAAGATCATAAAACGATCGCAGGCCTGTGTAATTCTTGTTATAAGTTAGTGATGTTTAACTCAACTGAACTGGGATAGAAGATTACTATAGGAAGTACAGTAATACACAATTCTATAACAGACAGAGAAGTGTGAAAAACGTAGCCGTAAATTACACACTTGTTTGTTTTTTATATGCGTTGAAGAAATACGAAATTACTTTTCTATCACGTATAAGACAACAACTTACATTAGCTACACGTTAATTAATTTATGCTATTGTCTCAGTAAATTCTTATTCTGAACTTAATGTTCAAGAACTTGCAGTTTGGATGTAGCAGATATTTGGTTTCATCTGATATTATTTGTTGTGTTTTATTTGATTTAAATTTGATGCAATTTGAATCTTCTTTGTATTCCTTCTTCTTTATCTCTGTATCAGAGATATTGGTCTACCTTCTGACAGTGGTCCATTCGCCGTGGCTTCCATCCTTCCCAACCTTCTGTTCCAGATTATTTTTTATCATGATTTGTCTGTGTCTACTGTTTCTAGTAATTGGGCTGCCCAATTTTCAAAGAAAAGTCTAGTCTTACTTCTTTCTCTCTTTTGTTTTGCGAAAAATATTCTGACGAAAAAGTAAGTAAGCGTAAACTTTAATCGTCACACAACGTATAACACACCAAACCAAAAAAAACAAACAAAAAACACTTAGTTCATTAAGATAGAAACAACTTTTAATCACATTACGTTTATTCTTATATAAGTGTTCCAATTGTGCGCATGCTCACTATTTAAAACGTTTAGATGTACAGGTAGAACAAAGTTAAACTTGTGTTTAGAACAGATGGCTTCAATTATTAATGTACGTGTAACCTATCTTTTACTTTTACAGATATACAAGTCCCGCTACATATTAGTAAACAAACAAAACAGACTGTCGTAACCATTTTTCGAGAAGACAGTGATATGAATGACATGAAACATATTTGAAAATATACCAAAGGGACGGTGATGGTAAAATATACACGTCATTAAAAAAGTACATTGAAGATAACGTAACCGGTTTCATCTGGCTTGTTATCTGTAAGTAGCAATTATTGTCATATTTATAGTTGTGGTGGAAAGTAACTCTGTACATTAATAAAGTTTGCCTTTTAAACTCGTTTCATTATCATTTCTACTTTCCTAATTACACAAAGTTAATAAATATCAATTGTTTAAAATAATTCAATATATACTTATTAAAGTTTTAGTTTTGTTAGGTACCACCTTACTATTTGGTGTTCATTGTTTATCGGTTGAATAATCTTTATATGATAACCGGGTTGTTGTTTCGATACCTTGTTACTTTTATCAGTTTCCATAAAGTTTAAGCTTCTATGTTACTTTTCCACAATAAAGTTTGTTTAAAAGTGAAATTTAGATTTTATAGGGAAAACGAAAGATAGAATTTTATAGTTTTTACAATACAATATTATAACATTAGACCGGATAAGTAGTTTTTCTTAATCTTGGTAAAATAATATGTTCTATTTGAATAAAGTACGATATATAAGAGAATGGAACGTGTGAATCTAAAAAAAGATGTTTGGTCAACGTGTTAAATATAAAATGCTTTGGCCAAACATCTTCATAACAACAGTTCATCATTTCGGTGGTTGATGTAGTTTTTTTTTGTTTATGCTAAACCTTTGATTCACTTATTAACTACACATATTAAAATAACCAGATATATGATATATTGTCTCACTTCCTATTATACTGTTACGTCAGCGGAAGTCACGTGAGAATAGCTCCAGGAAAGTGACAAGAGATGGAGAAGGTCATGGATGGCCTAATTAAGGAAGGGATGGTCGAGAAATCAGATAGTCCCTAGTCAGCTCCTGTTGTGTTAGTCCAGAAAAAGGATGGGACTCAACGTTGCTGTGTGGACTTCAGGGCTCTTAACAGTATAACCGAAAAAAGACTCCTACCCACTGCCCAGAATTTATGATACTCTTGATGCCCTAAGTGGAGCCAGGTGGCTTT
>NW_013808139.1:0-1883 GCF_000517525.1 Limulus polyphemus
AACGAATTTATAACCACCATACTCATCTTTACACTTTCTTGGTCCAACAACTCCACTAACACCTAGGTGTAACTATAGTTACCGAATTTATAACCACCATACTCATCTTTAGCGTTATTTGGTACAAGAGCTCCATGAACACCTAGGTGTAACTCTAGTTACCGAATTTATAACCACCATACTCATCTTTAGCGTTATTTGGTACAACTACTCCATGAACACCTAGGTGTGACTCAACTTACAGAATTTTTAACCACCATACACATCTTTAGCCTTACTTGGTACAATTACTCCATAAATAACGCAAAAGATGAGTATGGTGGTTACAAATTCGGTAACTAGAGTTACACCTAGGTGTTTAAGACTAAAGATGAGTATTGTGGTTATAAATTCGGTAACTAGAGTGACACCAAAGTGTTCATGGAGTAGTTGTACCAAGTAAGGCTAAAGCTGAGTATGGTGGTTATAAATTCGGAAACTAGAGTTACCGCTAGGTGTTCATGGAGTAGTTGTACCAAGTAAAGCAAAAGATGAGTATGGTGGTTATAAATTCGGTAACTAGAGTTACACCTTGGTGTTCGTGGAGCTTTTGTACCAAATAACGCTAAAGAAGAGTATGGTGGTTATAATTACGGTAACTATAGTTACACCTAGGTGTTCATGGAGTAGTTGTGCCAAGTAAGGCTAAAGATGAGTATGGTGGTTATAAATTCGGTAACTAGAGTTACACCTAGGTATTCGTGGAGTTATTGTTCCAAATAACGCTACAGATGAGTATGGTGGTTACAAATTCGGTAACTAGAGTTACACCTAGTTATTCGTGGAGTTGTTGTACCACTTGGTACAACTACTCTTTGAACACCTAGGTGTAACTCTAGTTACTGAATGTGTAGCCCCATACTCATCTTTAGCGTTATTTGGTACAACAACTCCACGAACACCTAGGTGTAACTCTAGTTATTGAATTTATAATCACCTTACTCATTTTTAACCTTACTTGGTATATCTACTCCATGAACACCTAGGTGTAACTCTAGCTACAGAAAAGTAAGGCTAAAGATGAGAATGGTGGTTATAAAGTTAAACCTAGGTGTTCATTGAGTAGTTTTACGAAATAGGACTAAAGATGAGTATGGTGGTTATAAATTGTGTAACTAGAGTTACACCTAGGTGTTCATGGAGTAGTTGTATCAAATAAGGCTAAAGATGAGTATTGTGGTTGTAAATTCGGTAACTAGAGATACGCCTAGGTGTTCGTGGAGATGTTGTACCAAGTAAGGCCAATGATGAGTATGGTGGTTGTAAATTCGGTAACTAGAGATACGCCTAGGTGTTCGTGGAGATGTTGTACCAAGTAAGGCTAATGATGAGTATGGTGGTTGTAAATTCGGTAACTAGAGCTACGCCTAGATGTTCGTGGAGATGTTGTACCAAATAACGTTAAAGATGAGTATGGGGTTACACATTCAGTAACTAGAGTTACACATAGGTGTTCAAGGAGTAGTTGTTCCAAAGTAAGGCTAAAGATGAGTATGATGATTACAAATTCGGTAACTATAGTTACACCTAAGTGTTCATGGAGTAGTTGTCCCTAAATTCAGTAACTAGAGTACCAAGTAAGGCTAAAGACGAGTATGTTGGTTATGTTGTACCAAGTAAGGCTAAAGACGAATAGGTTGGTTATAAATTCAGTAACTAGAGTTAAACCTAGGTGTTCATGGAGCAGTTGGTAACTAGAGTTACACCTAGGTGTTCATGGAGTAGGAATTTATAACCACCATACTCATCTTTAGCCTTAGTTGGTACAACAACTCCACGAACACCTTGGTGTAACTATAGTCACCGAATTTATAACCACCATACTCATCTTATGCGTTATTTGG
>NW_013808140.1:0-512 GCF_000517525.1 Limulus polyphemus
CCGTGCCTGACTAACAATACGGAAGTTACAATGACGCGGCTCATGTGAACTCATGTTACCGTATTCAATAATATAAAACTGACCTTTAGTCTTTACAAAGTGACCTGTCTTGGTTATATTTAAGTGGACTAGTATTTTGTAAAATAGTCATATTTCAATTATTATTGTGACGGATTTGTTATTATGTATTTATTTTAATATCAACGTTTGTTTAGATTAAGTTTATATTTACAAATATGCATAGCTTATAGTGATAAATATGTATTGCGAAACTCCCGCTTATTCTCCAAAGTTGTAGAAGATTTTCGAGAGCAAGAATTAACAATATATATGTGTGTACGTAAACGCTTGTGTTAGCGTCAATATTGTTACGTAAAACTGAAATTTCGAGAAACTCTCCACACGCCTATAATTATAAACAACGTGACGCGCCAAAAAGGAGTATCTATTATTAGTTTGCTATAGTCAGTGTGCTATAAACTTCGGAAGCTATAACTGTGATTGTTATAATG
>NW_013808141.1:0-511 GCF_000517525.1 Limulus polyphemus
GTTATACTGTTAAGAGCCCTGAAGTCCATACAGCAACATTGGGTCCCATCCTTCTTCTGGACTAATACGACGGGAGCTGACCAGGGACTATCTGATTTCTCGACTATCCCTTCTTTAATTAGACCATTCATGACCTTCTCTATCTCTTGTCGCTTTGCTGGAGCTATTCTCCTCGGAGGGATCTTTATTGGACGGTGATTGCCTGTGTTTATTCTGTGCTCTACAAGGTTTGTGCAGCCGAGGTCATGATCTCCTTTCGAAAGGACATCTGCATAATTTGCCAAAAGTTCTTTTACCTGAAGAGCTTGTAATTATGCCAAATGGACTATGCTCTTCTTATAGAGGTCAGCCAAATGTTCTGGAAGTGTATGTCTTTTCTTTGCAGGTGTATTTCTTGCTTTAACATTGACTGGCTCTACCTCCTGGCACACACCCAACAATGCCCCTTCCTTAAGTGTCTGCTCACATTTAGAGAAACTGGCCACTGTTATAGGTACTACTTGATGACGTG
>NW_013808142.1:0-513 GCF_000517525.1 Limulus polyphemus
AGTACAGATAGCGCATTGTGCAGCTTTGTGCTTAACTACAAACAAACAACCTGCGAAATGCTGAGATATAACAATTTTTCAAACATACCAGGCAGCTCTCCTCAAGCTCTTTGTGACTTACGAGATTACCCATTAACCCTGAAAGCTTGATAGTTCAATTCAACTTGTCGAACCCAGTAAAAATCTCTTATCTACTGAAGAAACTTGAAGCGACTAGTCTTGTCAAGTAAAACGTTAGAATTAAATGGTTACTGATGCAGTTGGGTATTTTAAAGCCATGAAGCTACAGATAAAGCACATTTTAGAAAAATTGAAGGTTTATCCTTTTTTCATGAAATTTAATAGAATCAAAATTGAGATAGATTCTGGAATATATATCGTAGAGTATTTTCAAACATTAACTAACCAGTGCTCCTTCAAAATACGCAATCTACTCTTACTCTTGAAGTTCAAAGTTAGAAATGTAAAGCAACAAAACTGATTTCTTCATCAGAAAAATCCCTCACTGTTATG
>NW_013808143.1:0-514 GCF_000517525.1 Limulus polyphemus
AAGTCAAGCCGACTGAAAGAGTTGATGATGGTGAAGTGGAACCAAATATAGATATCAAGGCAGAACAGGAGAAAGACCAAGATTTGAAGCCAGTGATTGATTTTCTAAAAGCAAGTGTTTTGCGCCCTGCTTGGGAGAAGGTGTCTAGTCTAAACCCTGTGATAAAGCACTATTGGGTGTAATGGGAGCAGTTGAAGCTTGAAAATGGTATTTTTGTACGGAGATGGGAACTACAGATGGGAAAGTGACGACCTGGCAAACGGTTATACCAAGGAAGTTACCGGAAGTTATGTTGCGTCAATCCCATGATACTGTAACAGGAGGACATCTCGGAGTTAAGAAAACATTGAGTCACCTACGACAGAGATTTTACTGGATAGGTATGAGACAAGATGTGGAAGAATGGTGCAGAACATGCAGTACATGTTGTGCTAAAAGGGGACCCAAGCATAAGGGACGTGCTCCAATGAAGTTATATCAAGTTGATGCACCAATGGAAAGAGTAGCCGTCGAC
>NW_013808144.1:0-514 GCF_000517525.1 Limulus polyphemus
CTTGGGAGAAGGTGTCTAGTCTAAGCCCTGTGACAAAGAACTGTTGGGCACAATGGGACCAGTTGAAACTTGAAGATGGTATTCTTCTCTGGAGATGGGAAAGTGACGGCCTGGCAAACGGTTATACCAAGGAAGTTACAGGAAGTTGTGTTGCGTCTATCCCATGATACTGTAACAGGAGGACATCTCAGAGTTAAGAAAACATTGAGTCACGTACGACACAGATTTTACTGGATAGATATGAGACAAGATGTGGAAGAATGGTGCAGAACATACAGTACATGTTGTGCTAAAAGGGGACCCAAGCATAGGGGATGTGCTCCAATGAAGTTATATCAAGTTGGTGCACCAATGGAAAGAGTAACCATTGACATTGCTGGACCTCTGCCCCAAACTCGTGCTGGAAACAAGTACATTTGTGTGGTGATGGATTATTTCACCAAGTGGCCTGAGGCATATGCAATACCAAATCAGGAAGCTACAACTGTAGCTTCGGCTATTTAGTGACTTCTTC
>NW_013808145.1:0-245 GCF_000517525.1 Limulus polyphemus
GCAAATCAAACTACAGCTTAGCAGACTTGATGGCAGCAATACAAGAGCAGCAAAAGAAACAAGAAGAACGAGAAAATAAACAAGAAGAGAGACAACAGCAGTTGCAAGAAAACCTGCAACAGTGGCAGCTCGAACAACAAAATAAACAAGAAGAGAGATTACAACAGTTGTTGGAGGAAAAAGAAAAGAAACAAGAAGAGAAATTACAGCAGTTGTTGGAGGAAAAAGAAAAGAAACAAGAAGAA
>NW_013808146.1:0-827 GCF_000517525.1 Limulus polyphemus
TAGCTATAGTTACACCTAGGGGTTCATGGAGTAGTTGTACCAAGTAAGGCTAAAGATGAGTATGTTGGATATAAATTCGGTAACTATTTTAACACCTAGGTATTTATGGAGTAGTTGTACCAAGTAAGGCTGAAGATGAGTATGGTGGATATAAATTCGGTAACTAGAGTTACACCTAAGTGTTCATTTTATAACCACCATACTCATCTTTAGCCTTACTTGGTACAACTACTCCACGAACACTTAGGTGTAACTCTAGTTTCCGAATTTATAACCACCATACTCATCTTCAGCCTTAATTGGTACAAATACTCCATAAAAACCTAAGTGTAACTACAGTCACCGAATATATATCCACCATACTCATTTTTAGCCTTACTTGGTACAACTACTCCATGAACACCTAGGTGCAACTCTAGTTACAGAATTTATAACCACCATACTCATCCTTAGCCTTACTTGATACAACTACTCCATGAACACTTAGGTGTAACTCTAGTTACCGAATTTATATCCACCATATTCATCTTTAGCCTTTCTTGGTACAACTACTCCATAAATACCTAGGTGTAACTGTAGTTACCGAATTTATATCCAACATACTCATCTTTAGCGTTACTTGGTACAACTACTCCTTGAACACTTAGGTGTAACTGTAGTTACCGAATTTATAACCGCCATACTCATCTTTAGCCTTACTTGGTACAACTGCTCCCTGAACACCTAGGTGTAACTCTAATTACCAAAGGAGTTGTTGTACCAAATAACGCTAAAGATGACTATGGTGGTTACAATTTCGGTAACTACAGTTACACCTTGGTATTCGT
>NW_013808147.1:0-543 GCF_000517525.1 Limulus polyphemus
AAGTGTGATATGATGGGGAAATGGGCATTAATGTATGAGCGGTAAAAACTGTCACATACCTCAGAAAGACCTTCAACATTCCTGTAGCCCCTGTTTTCGTGGCAGCAGCATGTGACTTTAGATGCTACAATATAACCAGACACTTGATCAGATCTGGGAAAACAACCTTGGAGTGGTCTGTAGATGTCCTGAACACAGCTGATGATACACTTGGTTTTCATGTTTCATCTATCAGTTTAATTCTCTTCAAGTTGACTGGCCCTAACTTTCTCTTAGTTTCTGTTTTTGTGGCAGCAATATAACCAGACACTTGATCAGATCTGGGAAAACAACCTTGGAGTGGTCTGTAGATGTCCTGAACACAGCTGATGATACACTTGGTTTTCATGTTTCATCTATCAGTTCAATTCTCTTCAAGTTGACTGCCCTAACTTTCTCTTAGTTTCTGTTTTTGTGGCAGCGACACTTGATCAGATCTCTCTAGTCTTACACTGCTAAATTAGGGATGGATAGCCTTGCGCGAAATTAACAACAAACCAAATT
>NW_013808148.1:0-514 GCF_000517525.1 Limulus polyphemus
CCAATCGTCATTTTATCGAAGTTAACTACACACAATAGTCCAATCCTAATATGCATTGGTCTTCAATGTCAGCCAAGTATACTTTCTGTCTGTTTTTCATGCCCATGAGCTCAATAATTACCCACGCTGGTCTCCACAACCTTGCATAATGTCCTGTCACACCACAGAGCTTCTGTACAGCTTCTGGTACTCCTTTGTGATCCAGCACCTTGATGCTCACAAGGGTTTACTGAGTTGCAGAATCTATGACAAAGTTGCACCTTTGGCCACCCAGCTTTCCTGTCACGTAGACACTACGTGTGCTTGCTATTTTACACCTAACTGTTGGGACTTTCACGATGGGGGTTGGTGGGCATACCTCAACACCAACCACTGCTGGTTCCCCGAGGCTGACTTATTGGTAATATTTTCCTTACACTGGCTCCTCATATGTCCTTGCTCTCCACAGTTCCAACAACCTCTCTGGGTAGCAGCCTTTCCTGCCATGGCATCTTCCATGTGTTGAAGTTGCCAT
>NW_013808149.1:0-293 GCF_000517525.1 Limulus polyphemus
AATTTATAACCACCATACTCCCTAACTATAGTTGTTGTACCAAATAACGTGGAGTTACACCTAGGAGTTCGGTTACACTTAGGTATTCGTGGAGTTGGTGTACCAAATAAGGCTAAGGATGAGTATGGTGGTTACAAATTCGGAAACTAGTCTAGTTACCGAATTTATAACCACCATATTCATCTTTAGCCTTACTTGGTACAACTACTCCATGAACACATAGGTGTAACTCTAGTTACCGAATTAATAACCCCCATACTCGTCTGTAGCGTTATTTGGCACAACAAGTCAAT
>NW_013808150.1:0-514 GCF_000517525.1 Limulus polyphemus
AAATGTTTTAGGACACTTAACTTGGAATAAACCTGTGTATCTTATGATTAACATTCACCAACCCAAGCTAATGTTTGTTAAATTTCGAGTTGTATAAGACGCTTCAAAGGTAAATGTTTTAGGACACTTAACTTGGAATAAACCTGTGTATCTTATGATTAACATTCACCAACCCAAGCTAATGTTTGTTAAATTTTGAGTTGTATAAGACGCTTCAAAGGTAAATGTTTTAGGACACTTAACTTGGAATAAACCTGTGTATGTTATGATTAACATTCACCAACCCAAGCTAATGTTTGTTAAATTTCGAGTTGTATAAGACGCTTCAAAGGTGAATGTTTGAGGACACTTAACTTGGAATAAACCTGTGTATCTTATGATTAACATTCACCAACCCAAGCTAGTGTTTGTTAAATTTCGAGTTGTATAAGACGCTTCAAAGGTAAATGTTTTAGGACACTTAACTTGGAATAAACCTGTGTATCTTAGGTTAACATTCACCAACCCAAGCTAA
>NW_013808151.1:0-861 GCF_000517525.1 Limulus polyphemus
AGTACAGAAAATGAATTGATAGTTTATACTATTTAATAGACTATTATTTAATTCAGTAGAAAAAATGAATTAATAGTTCTATTCTATTTAGTAGACTATTATTTTGTTCAGTGAATAAAATGAATTGATAGTTCTATACTATTTAGTAGATTATTATTTTCCTCCGTTTTAAAAAAAAAGGAATCGATAGTTTTATACTATTTAGTAGACTGTTATTTAGCTCAGTACATAAAATGAATTGATAGTTCTATACTATTTAGTAGTCTATTGTTTAGTTATTACATAAAATGAATTCATATTTCTAAACCATTTAGTAGATTATTATTTAATTCAGTACATAAAAAGATTGTTAGTTCTATACTATTTAATAGACTATTATTTTGTTCAGTTTTGTACATAAAATGAATTGATAGATCTATACTATTTAGCAGACTGTTAATTAGCTCCGTTCATAAGCTGAATTGATAGTTCTATATTACTAAGTAGACTATTATTTAGTTCAGTACATAAAATGAATTGATAGTTCTATACTAGTTATTAGACTATTATTTTGTTCAGTACATAAAATGAAGTGATAGTTCTATACTATTTAGTAGATTATTATTTAGTTCAGTAGGTAAAATGAATTGGTAGTTCATACTATTTAGTAGACTATTATTTAGGTCAATTTCGAACATAAAATACATTGATAGTTCTAAACTATTTAGTATACTATTATTTTGTTCAATTTCGTATATAAAATGAATTGATAGTTCTATTTATTTAGTAGACTATTATTTTATTCTGTGCATAAAATGAATTGATAATTCTATACTATTTAGTAGACTATTATTTAGTTCAGTACATAAAATGAATTGATAG
>NW_013808152.1:0-515 GCF_000517525.1 Limulus polyphemus
TGTGTTTTGAGATAAAACTACGATGAAGTTTGTACGTAGAAATATAATCTACACATACTGAGAAAATCTCATACTTATAATAAAGTTGTGTCCTAAATAATTTTCTAAACACATTAATTGACTTATTTTTTGAATAATGAAAAGCTCCGATGTACAATCTCATAAATTCTTCAGTAATTGTAGAATATTTCGTATGACTCAAATCCAAAGAAGTGGGATGCCACGTCGTAGTATTGTACTAGTTTATCTTACAATTTAGCCTTCAACAGACTAATATAAATGTAATACTGTAAACAAGCCCGGTAAACAAGGAACAACATTTTTAATGCTAGCAATCTAACTTACAAACCTACAGTATTGTTACGTCTCCGTTCGTTCGTTAATTTTTCCGTAAAAATTATTTCCGAAGAAACTTTACCGATAGAAGTCCTTTCTTAAATAAAACTGGTTTATTCTTTCTGAATATAACTTTGCGATACACTTAATTTTAACAGTCGAGTTATAACAAACGCTAT
>NW_013808153.1:0-513 GCF_000517525.1 Limulus polyphemus
TACCTATAACTGTAAACGTTAATACTGTTTATACTAGTTATAACTATAAACGTGAATACTGTTTACACTATTTATAACAATAGTCGTGAATACTGTTTACACTATTTATAACAATAGTCGTGAATACTGTTTACACTACCTATAACTGTAAACGTTAATACTGTTTATACTACCTATAACTGTAAACGTTAATACTGTTTATACTAGTTATAACAATAGTCGTGAATACTGTTTACACTATTTATAACAATAGTCGTGAATACTGTTTACACTACCTATAACCGTAAACGTTAATACTGTTTACACTATTTATAACAATAGTCGTGAATACTGTTTACACTTCCTATAACTGTAAACGTGAATACTGTTTACACTACCTATAAGTGTAAACGTGAATACTGTTTACACTATTTATAACAATAGTCGTGAATACTGTTTACACTTCCTATAACTGTAAACGTTAATACTGTTAATACTAGTTATAACAATAAGTCGTGAATACTGTTTACACTA
>NW_013808154.1:0-1688 GCF_000517525.1 Limulus polyphemus
GTGAAAAAGACACAAAATTTAACTATACTGTGTGCTGTCAATAAGAAGACACAAGATTTAACGATACTGTGTAGTTTCAATAAGAAGAAACAAGATTTAACAAAACTGTGTTCTGTCAATAAGAAGACACACGATTTAACAATACTGTGTACTGTCAATAAGAAGACACACGAATTAGCAATACTGTGTACTATATATAAAAAGACACAAGATTTAACGATACTGTGTACTGTCAATAAGAAGACACAAGATTTAACGATACTGTGTACTGTCAGTAAGAAAACACAAGATTTAACAATAATGTGTCCTGTCATTAATAAGACACAAGATTTAACAATACTGTGTACTGTCAATAAGAATACACAAGATTTAACGATACTGTGTGCTGTTGATAAGAAGACACAAGATTTAACGATACTGTGTACTGTCAAGAAGAAGACAATGGATTTAACGATACTGTGTACTGTCAATAAGAAGACATAATATTCAACGATAATGTGTACTGTCAGTAAGAAAATCAATAAGAAGACACACGAATTAGCAATACTGTGTACTATATATAATACACAAGATTTAACGATACTGTGTGCTGTCAATAAGAAGATACATGATTTAACGATACTGTGTACTGTCAATAAGAAGGCACAAGATTTAACGATACTGTGTGCTGTCAATAAGAAGACACAAGATTTAACGATACTGTGTAGTTTCAATAAGAAGAAACAAGATTTAACAAAACTGTGTTCTGTCTATAAGAAGACACACGATTTAACAATACGTGTATACTGCTTATTGACAGCATTTAACATACTGTGTTTCAATAAGAATACACAAGATTTAACAATACTGTGTACTGTCAATAAGAAGACACAAGATTTAACAATACTGTGTACTATCAATAAGAAGACACAAGATTTAACGATACTGTGTACTGTCAATAAGAAGACACAAGATTTAACGATATTCTGTACTGTCAATAAGATAAGAAGACACAAGATTTAACGATACTGTGTACTGTCAATAAGAAGACACAAGATTTAACGAAGATTTAACGATACTGTGTACTGTCAAGAAGAAGACACTGGACACATTATCGTTAAATCTTTTGTCTTCTTATTGACGAAACACAGTATCGTTAAATCTTGTGTATTCTTATTGACAGTACACAGTATTTTTAAATCTTGTTTCTTCTTATTGACAGGACACATTATTGTTAAATCTTGTGTTTTTTTACTGACAGTACACATTATCGTTGAATATTATGTCTTCTTATTGACAGTACACAGTTTTGTTAAATCTTGTGTGTTCTTAATAAAAAACACAAGATTTAACAATACTGTGTACTGTCAATAAGAAGACTCACGATTTAACAATAGTGTGTACTGTCAATAAGAAGACAAAAGATTTAACAATACTGTGTACTATCAATAAGAAGACACATGATTTAACAATACTGTGTACTGTCAATAAGAAGATACAAGATTTATAAATACTGGGTACTATCAATACTGTGTACTGTCATCGTTAAATCTTTTGTCTTTTTATAGATAGTACACAGTATTGCTAATTCGTGTGTCTTCTTATTGACAGTACACAGTTTTGTTAAATCTTGTGTCTTCTTATTGACAGTACACACTATTGTTAAATCTTGAGTCTTGTTAAATCTTGTGTCTTTTTATTGACAGTTA
>NW_013808155.1:0-1188 GCF_000517525.1 Limulus polyphemus
GTTATATGTAAAATGTTATATGTAATTGTTACATGTAAAATGTTATATGCAATTGTTACATGTAAAATGTTATATGTAATTGTTATATGTAAAATGTTATATGTAATTGTTATATGTAAAACGTTATATATAATTGTTATATGTAAAATGTTATATATAATTGTTATATGTAAATGTTATATATAATTGTTATATGTAAAATGTTATATATAATTGTTATATGTAGAATGTTATATGTAATTGTTATATGTTATCAAGTGTTAAAAATATATTTGTTTCCTTCTACCCTATGTGTACCAGAGGTATACAACAGTCCCCATAGTCTTCCCTAGTCCCTCAGTGGCACAGCGGTACGTCTGCGGATTTACACTGCTAGAAACCGGGTTTCGTATACTCGTGGCTGGCAGAGCACAGATAGCCCATTGTTTAGCTTTGTGCTTAACTTCAAAGAAAAAGAAGTCTCCCCTAATCCCACCCCCAAAAAATGGCTTGCCTTAGAATGCTTGAAAATAAAGTTTCCCCTAACTGCTCCCCAAAATGGCTTGCCTTACAATGCTTGAAAATAAAGTCTCCCCTAATCCCCCTAAAATAGCTTAACTTACAATGCTTTGAAAATAAAGTCTCCCCTAATCCCCCTAAAATAGCTTGCCTTACAATGCTTTGAAAATAAAGTCTTCCCTAATCCCCCTAAAATAGCTTGCCTTACAATGCTTTGAAAATAAAGTCTTCCCTAATCCCCCTAAAATGGCTTGCCTTACAATGCTTGAAAAGAAAGTCTCCCCTAATCCCCCTAAAATGGCCTTGCCTTACAATGCTTTGAAAAGAAAGTCTCATCTAATCCCCCCTAAAATGGCTTGCATTACAATGCTTGAAAAGAAAGTCTCTCTTAATCCCCCACCCATCTTACAATGCCTGAAAAGTGTCCTTTTTGTCAATGACCCCCCCCCCTGCCCTTTTAATATATTGTATACATTATTGACTAGTGGTGGGAAATATTCTGTTTTTTGTTGCAACACTCAATGTAAAGAACTGACCAAATACTGGTGAAATATCTTCAACCCTTACTGTTATTATTTGTATTAACTGCAGTATAAGAGATAGTTTTGTTTTAAGTTTTGCGTGTGACTCGTGACTTTTTTGGAAACTATAGTCAGTAGTCATGAATTTTCAAGCAACTTGGTGTATAAA
>NW_013808156.1:0-1135 GCF_000517525.1 Limulus polyphemus
GGAGTTGTTGTACCAAATAACGCTAAAAATGGGTATGGTGGTGATAAATTCGGTAACTATAGTTATAACTACGTGTTCATGGAATAGTTGTGCCAAGTAAGGCTAAATATGAGTATGGTGGTTACACATTCGGTAACTAGAGTTACACCTAGTTGTTCATGGAGTAGTTGTACCAAGTAGGGATAAAGATGAGTATGATGGTTATAAATTCGGAAACTAGAGTTACACCTAGGTGTTCGTGGAGTTGTTGTACCAAATAACGCTAAAGATTAGTATAGGGGTTAAACATTCGGTAACTAGAGTTACACCTAGGTGTTCATGGAGTAGTTGTACAAAGTAAGGCTAAAGATGAGTATGGTGGTTATAAATTCTATAAATATAGTTACACCTAGGTGTTCGTGGAGTTGTTGTACCAACTAACGCTAAAGATTAGTATAGGGGTTAAACATTCGGTAACTAGAGTTACACCTAGGTGTTCATGGAGTAGTTGTACCAAGTAAGGATAAAGATGTGTATGGTGTTTATAAATTCGGTAACTAGAGTTACTCCTAGGTGTTCCTGGAGTAGTTGTACCAAGTAAGGCTAAAGATGAATATGGTGGTTATAAATTCGGTAATTAGAGTTACACCTAATTGTACATGGAGTAGTTGTACCAAGTAAGGCTAAGGATGAGTATGATGGCCTAGGTGTTCATGGATGAAACCTAGTTGTAACTCTAGTTACAGAATTTTTAACCACAATACTCATCTTTAGCCTTACTTGGTACAACTACTCCATGAACACTTAGGTGTAACTCTAGTTACCGAATTTATAACCACCATACTCATCTTTAGATTTACTTGGTACAACTACTTTATAACCACCATTCTCATCTTTAGCCTTACTTGGTACAACTACTCCATGAACACTTAGGTGTAACTTTTATGGTGTTTATAAATTCGGTAACTAGAGTTACTCCTAGGTGTTCCTGGAGTAGTTGTACCAAGTAAGGCTAAAGATGAATATGGTGGTTATAAATTCGGTAATTAGAGTTACACCTAATTGTACATGGAGTAGTTGTACCAAGTAAGGCTAAGGATGAGTATGATGGTAGTTACAGAATTTATAAGGAATTAAAACTAGGTGTTCATGGAGT
>NW_013808157.1:0-514 GCF_000517525.1 Limulus polyphemus
ATTTTACTTACAAAGTACTAGAATTATAAAACTATTTTATTTACAAAGTACTAAAATTATAAAACTATTTTACTTACAAAGTACTAGAATTATAAAACTATTTTATTTACAAAGTACTAAAATTATAAAACTATTTTACTTACAAAGTACTAGAATTATAAAACTATTTTATTTACAAAGTACTAAAATCATAAAACTGTTTTACTTACAAAGTACTAAAATCATAAAACTGTTTTACTTACAAAGTACTAAAATCATAAAACTGTTTGACTTACAAAGTACTAAAATCATAAAACTGTTTTACTTACAAAGTACTAGAATTATAAAACTATTTTACTTACAAAGTACTAGAATTATAAAACTGTTTTACTTACAAAGTACTAAAATTATAAAACTGTTTTACTTACAAAGTACTAAAATCATAAAACTGTTTTACTTACAAAGTACTAGAATTATAAAACTGTTTTACTTACAAAGTACTAGAATTATAAAACTATTTTATTTACAAAGTACT
>NW_013808158.1:0-514 GCF_000517525.1 Limulus polyphemus
ACAAAGCTTTCTATATATGAGATGTTTCGAGTAGTTTCACTTGTTGTTTATAGCTATATGTGAGATGTTGCGAGTAGTTTCTGTTGTCGTTTATTGCTATATGTGAACTGTTTTAAGTAGCTTATATTGTCCTATAAATCTATATATGAGATGTTTCGAGTAGTTTCAGTTGTTGTTTATAGCTATATGTGAGATGTTGCGAGTAGTTTCTGTTACCGTTTTAAGTAGCTTGTATTGTCCTACAAAGCTATATATGAGATGTTTCGAGTAGTTTCAGTTGTTGTTTATAGCTATATGTGAGATGTTGCGAGTAGTTTCTGTTGTCGTTTATTGCTATATGTGAACTGTTTTAAGTAGCTTGTATTGTCCTACAAAGCTATATGTGAGATGTTGCGAGTAGTTTCTGTTGTCGTTTATTGCTATATGTGAACTGTTTTAAGTAGCTTGTATTGTCCTACAAAGCTATATATGAGATGTTTCGAGTAGTTTCAGTTGTTGTTTATAGCTATATATA
>NW_013808159.1:0-514 GCF_000517525.1 Limulus polyphemus
AGTTAATTAACCAACTGGTTGCAGACTAAAGTCAACAGTGGGTCGTAGAACAATACTAGGTATTGGGTCCTATTTAATACAGTCGGTCTAAAACAAACACGTGTAGATATGTTGTAAATATATGAGTTAATTAACAAACTGGGTGCAGACTAAAGTCAACAGTGGGTGATAGAACGATACCAGCTATTGGGAAATATTTAATCCAGCCGGTCTGAAACAAACACATGAAGATATGTTGTAAATATATGAGTTAATTAACAAACTGGCTGCAGACTAAAGTCTACAGTGGGTCATAGAACAATACTAGGTATTGGGTCCTATTTAATCCAGTCGGTCTTAAACAAACACATGTAGATATATTGTTAATATATGAGTTAATTAACAAACTGGTTGCAGACTAAAGTCAACAGTGGGTCAAAGAACGATACTAGCTATTGGGTCCTATTTAATCCAGTTGGTCTTAAACAAACTTATGTAGATATGTTGTAAGTATATGATTTAATTAACAAACTTG
>NW_013808160.1:0-514 GCF_000517525.1 Limulus polyphemus
TATATATATAAGTATGAATTAACCGTTAGATAAAGTTCAGCAACGACAACAGCGTAAAGATAACTAGCCGTGAATGTATTGTAGTAAAAGCTAACATATATAGATCAGACATCACAACAGTATACTTTCTTTATTGTAAAACAGTAACTCAAAGAACGTATGTTGTACTTAAAGTTAACATGTACAAGTGAAACATCATAATATATTTTCACTATTATAAATAGTAAAACGAAAGCTAAAATATATGTCCGTGTAAATGTTAAAATGTAATTTGGTGTTTGAATATAAAAGGGTGAGTTACTGATAGAGAAAACTGACAAATATTATTCAAAGTGTTATTTAGGTGTCTCAGTTATATTGTTTAATCATTCATACCTGAATAGAGAAAACTGACAAATATTATTCAAAGTGTTATTTAGGTGTTTGAGTTATATTGTTTAATCACTCATACCTGAATAGACAAAACTGACAAATATTATTCAAAGTGTTATTTAGGTGTTTAATCACTCACTCC
>NW_013808161.1:0-1538 GCF_000517525.1 Limulus polyphemus
TATTCGTGGAGTAGATGTACCAAGTAAGGCTAAATATGAGTATGGTGGTTATAAATTCGGTAACTAGAGTTACACCTAGATATTCGTGGAGTTGTACCAAATAACGCTAAAGATGAGTATGGGGGTTATAAATTCTGTAACTAGAGTTACACCTAGGTATTCGTGGAGTTGTTGTACCAAGTAAGGCTTAAGATGAATATGGTGGTTATAAATTCGGTAACTAGAGTTACACCTAGGTATTCGTGGAGTTGTTGTACCAAATAACGCTATAGATGAGTATGGTGGTTACAAATTCGGTAACTAGAGTTACACCTAGGTTTTCGTGGAGTTGTTGTTCCAAATAACGATAAAGATGAGTATGGGGGTTATACATTCGGTAACCAGAGTTAAACCCAAGTGTTCATGGAGTAGATGTACCAAGTAAGGCTAAAGATGAATATGGTGGATATAAATTCGGTAACCAGAGTTACACCTAAGTGTTCATGGAGTAGTTGTACCAAGTAAAGCTAAAGATGAGTATGGTGGTTATAAATTCTATAACTATAGTTACACATATGTGTTCATGGAGTAGTTGTACCAAGTAAAGCAAAAGATGAGTATGATGGTTATAAATTCGGTAACTAGAGTTACACCTAGGTGTTGATGGAGTAGTTGTACCAAGTAAGGCTAAAGATGAGTATGGTGGATATAAATTCGGTAACTATACAACTACTCCATGAACACTTAGGTGTAACTCCCAAGTAAGGCTTAAGATGAGTATGGTGGATATAAATTCGGTAACTAGAGTTACACCTAAGTGTTCATGGAGTAGTTGTACTAAGTAAGGCTAAAGATGAGTATGGTGGTTATAAATTCTATAACTAGAGTTACAGCTATGTGTTTATGGAGTAGTTCTACCAAGTAAAGCAAAAGATGAGTATGATGGTTATAAATTCGGTAACTAGAGTAACACCTAGGTGTTCGTGGAGTTGTTGTACCATGTAATGGTAACGATAAGTACTGTGGTTATAAATTCGGTAACCAGAGTTAAACCTCACAACAACTCCACGAATACCAGCGTTATTTGGTAATGATGAGTATGTTGGTTACAAATTCGGAAACTAGAGTTACACATAGGTGTTCGTGGAGTTGTTGTACCAAATAACATACTCATCGTTAGCGTTATTTGGTACAACAACTCCACGAACGCCTAGGTGTAACTCTAGTTACCGAATTTGTAACCAACATACTCATATTTAGCCATAGATGTTACTCTAGTTACCGAATTTATAACCACCATACTCATCTTTAGCCTTACTTGGAACAACTACTCCATGAACACCTAGGTGTAACTCTTGATACAGAATTTATAACCACCATACTCATCTTTACCTTACTTGGTACAACTACTCTATAAACACCTAGGTGTAACTCTAGTTACCGAATTTGTAACCACCATACGCATCTTTAGCGTTATTTGGTACTACAACTCCACGAACACCTAGGTGTAACTCTAGTTTACGAATTTGTAACCAAGTTGTTCATGGAGTAGTTGTACC
>NW_013808162.1:0-514 GCF_000517525.1 Limulus polyphemus
TATGAAGTTAACTTATGATAAGAGATCTACTGAAGTCTGCTTTATACCCGGAGACAAGGTATGGTTGTATAATCCCAGAAAGACCAAAGGGAAGTCTCCTAAGTTGTCTTCTCCATGGGAAGGCCCATACGACATAGTGGATCGTCTCTCAGACGTGACTTTCCGGATAAAACGTGGTCGGCGAGGTAAGCCAAAAGTCGTATATGCCAACAGACTCTGGCGTTATCACGGTCCAGGACATTTCAGTTGGGACGAAGTGGAAAACAGAACAAATGATGCTGCTGAAGACGTGCCACCTGAAGAAGCCACCGTCAAAGAAGAAACTCTACTCAGTTTTGAGAAGGGAAACGGTGAAGCTCTTGATGAAGTTACAACCACTAATGTGACTGTTACCGATGATAGGACATTTCCTGATCAAGCAGATGAACCTCACATGAAGCAGAAGCCAATGAGACGGAGACCAGTACGGAAGAAGATACGTCCCGTAAAATTAAGAGACTTTATTGAATTGTAA
>NW_013808163.1:0-1187 GCF_000517525.1 Limulus polyphemus
CCTAATCAATGATGGTAAGTTCATTGGTACACTCTAATCAATGATGGTAAGTTCATTGGTAAACTCTAATCAATGATGGTAACTTCATTGGTGCACTCTAATCAATGATGGTAACTTCATTGGTACACTCTAATCAATGATGGTAACTTCATTGGTACACTCTAATCAATGATAGTAAGTTCATTGGTAAACTCTAATCAATGATGGTAAGTTCATTGGTACACTCTAATCAATGATGGTAACTTCATTGGTACACTCTACTCAATGATGGTAAGTTCATTGGTACACTCTAATCAATGATGGTAACTTCATTGGTACACTCTAATCAATGATGGTAACTTCATTGGTGCACTCTAATCAATGATAGTAAGTTCATTGGTAAACTCTAATCAATGATGGTAACTTCATTTGTACACCCTAATCAATGATGGTAACTTCATTGGTACACTCTACTCAATGATGGTAACTTCATTGGTGCACTCTAATCAATAATGGTAACTTCATTGGTACACTACCAATGAAGTTACCATCATTGATTAGAGTGTACCAATGAAGTTACCATCATTGATTAGGGGCACTCTAATCAATGATAGTAAGTTCATTGGTAAACTCTAATCAATGATGGTAACTTCATTTGTACACCCTAATCAATGATGGTAACTTCATTGGTACACTCTAATCAATGATGGTAACTTCATTGGTGCACTCTAATCAATGATGGTAACTTCATTGGTACACTCTAATCAATGATGGTAACTTCATTGGTGACACTCTAATCAATGATGGTAACTTCATTGGTACACTCTAATCAATGATGGTAACTTCATTGGTACACTCTAATCAATGATGGTAACTTCATTGGTACACTCTAATCAATGATGGTAAGTTCATTGGTACACTCTAATCAATGATGGTAAGTTCATTGGTACACTCTAATCAATGATGGTAAGTTCATTGGTACACTCTAATCAATGATGGTAACGTCATTGGTACACTCTACTCAATGATGGTAAGTTCATTGGTGCACCCTAATCAATGATGGTAAGTTCATTGGTACACTCTAATCAATGATGGTAAGTTCATTGGTACAGTCTAATCAATGATGGTAAGTTCATCCTTCGCACCCTAATCAATGATGGTAAGTTCATCCTTCGCACCCTAATCAATGATGGTAAGTTCATCCTTCG
>NW_013808164.1:0-514 GCF_000517525.1 Limulus polyphemus
ATAATTGTGTCTAAACACCAGAATCATGTTAGAGTAATAATAACGATGTCAGTGTTTTTATAATTGTGTCTAAATACCAGAATCATGTTAGAGTAATAATAACAATGTCAGTGTTTTTATAATTGTGTCTAAATACCAGAATCATGTTAGAGTAATAATAACGATGTGAGTGTTTTTATAATTGTGTCTAAACACCAGAATCATGTTAGAGTAATAATAACAATGTGAGTGTTTTTAGCAAACGTTTTACTTAGTAGCAGTTTCTTTTTAATGTAATAACCAACACTGTGTAAGAACAAAATGAAAAACTTGACACTTGAAAGGCGTAATATCGTGATGCAATTTTACTTCTAATGACGAACATGTTTGCGTACAGTAAAATTCGTGTCTGTGCCAGTAATCGCAGTCTTTACCAGTACGATTGTACATTATAATGGCGTAGGATTATAATACAGCTATAAACGTTGTAAATATTTCATCAGCAGAATTAATTCCATGTATGAATTATAATTAT
>NW_013808165.1:0-845 GCF_000517525.1 Limulus polyphemus
CACACCCTTTACTACTCGTTTAATATCGGTCACAGTGTATACGATGTGACCGAAATTAAACGAGTAGTAAAGTATGTGTATACGATGTGACCGACATTAAACGAGTAGTAAAGGGTGTATATACGATGTGACCGATATTAAACGAGTAGTAAAGGATGTGTATACGATGTGGCCGATATTAAACGAGTAGTAAAGGGTGTGTATACGATGTGACCGAAATTAAACGAGTAGTAAAGTGTGTATACGAGGTGGCCGATATTAAACGAGTAGTAAAGGATGTGTATATTATGTGACCGAGAATAAACGAGTAGTAAAGTGTATATATACGAACCCTTTACTACTCGTTTAATATCGGCCACATCGTATACACACCCTTTACTACTCGTTTAATATCGGTCACATCGTATATACATCCTTTACTACTCGTTTAATATCAGTCACATCGTATACACATACTTTGCTACTCGTTTAATATCAGTCACAATGTATATACACCCTTTACTACTCGTTTAATCTCGATCAAATCGTATATACACCCTTTACTACTCGTTTAATATCGGCTACATCGTATACACACACTTTACTTCTCGTTTAATATAGGTCAAATCGTATATACACATATTATTACTCGTTTAATCTCGGTCACATCGTATACACACCCTTTACTACTTGTTTAATATCGGTCACATCGTATACACACCTTTTACTGCACATCGTATATACACCCTTTACTACTCGTTTAATGTCAGTCACATCGTATACACACCCTTTACTACTCGTTTAATGTCAGCCACATCGTATACACACCCCTTACTACTTGTTTAATATCGGTCACATCGTATACA
>NW_013808166.1:0-726 GCF_000517525.1 Limulus polyphemus
GACACAAGATTTAACGATACTGTGTACTGTCAATAAGAAAACACAAGAACTAACTATACTGTGTACTGTCAATAAGAAGACACAAGATTTAACGATACTGTGTACTGTCAATAAGAAGACACAAGATTTTACGATACTGTTTACTGTCAATAAGAAGACACAAGATTTAACAATACTGTGTACTCTCAATAAGATGACACACGATTTAGCAATACTGTGTACTATCTATAGAAAGACACGAGATATAAGAATACTGTGTACTGTCAATAAGAAGACACAAGATTTAACGATAATGTGTACTGTCATTAAGAAGACTCAAGATTTAACAATACTGTGTACTATCAATAAGAAGACACAAGATTTAACTATACTGTGTACTGTCAATAAGAAGACACAAGATTTTACGATACTGTTTACTGTCAATAAGAAGACACAAGATTTAACAATACTGTGTACTTACAATAAGAATACACACGATTTAGCAATACTGTGTACTATCAATAAATAGACACAAAGTTAAATCTTGTGTCTTCTGATTAACAGTACACAGTATCGTTAATGATTGTGTCTTCTTATTGACAGTACACAGTATCGTTAAATCTTGTGTCTTCTTATTGACAGTACACAGTATCGTTAAATTTTGTGTCTTCTTATTGACAGTACACAGTATCGTTAAATCAGTACACAGTATTTAAATCTTGTGTCTTCTTATTGACCCAATACTGT
>NW_013808167.1:0-907 GCF_000517525.1 Limulus polyphemus
TATTACTCTTATCGGTGGTAGCTAAATGTTGGACAAAAACCTCAAGTTCCCCTAGTAAAAACACTATTACTCTTATCGGTGGTAGCAAATGTTGGACAATGTGAATGGAAAATTAAAAACATGTTAGAGCAACGTAGTGGTGGAAGAAATATGACTGCGGGGAGAGGTGGGAGCGTGTACTAATCGAATATTAAATAATATTAATCGCCCAGCTCTACCTTTTATGAGTATCGTTTAAACAATGATAAATTACAATAAAGAATAATTGAAAAACGTTTCAGCATTGTGACATCATTAGGTACTCAACACAGTTAAATACACCCAATTGGTGACGTCACAAACATAACCTCGAGCTTATTATGATTATATAAACTTACTCCTTGTGATTTATTTATTAAATGTTTTTATTATTTTATTAAAATGGCTTCTTTTATTTTACGTTTTTTTAATGGTAGGTTCTCTACAAATAATTTTAACAATTATATTTTCACTACAATGTTTTGTATCGTTAAAATGGTTGGTAGACATGTGACGGAGCATGTCCATGTTCTGCTATTCTAGTACTTGACTTTCTACCAGCCTCCCCTATACAGATAGTATTACAGTCCGTACATGTTGGTAGACATGTGACGGAGCATGTCCATGTTCTGCTATTCTAGTACTTAACTTTCTACCAGCCTCCCCTATACAGATAGTATTACAGTCCGTACATGTTGGTAGACATGTGACGGAGCATGTCCATGTTCTGCTATTCTAGCACTTAACTTTCTACCAGCCTCCCCTATACAGATAGTAATACAGTCCGTACATTCTACATTGTAAACTACTTCTTTATCAACAGTAATCAGTTTAATTCCATTTTTTAAGATTATATTCACATTTTTTCCTGATAAAAATTACATTTACA
>NW_013808168.1:0-514 GCF_000517525.1 Limulus polyphemus
TCACCATTTGCTTATATACTTGTTTGTTAAAAACAATATAACTGTTATAAACACAGAAATGGAGTATATTTTTACATTGAATTCTAGTAAATTTAAATTTTGGTAAAGTTATTTCATTATTTATATAGTTCTCAAACAAATCATTGAAAATCCTGATTAAATCTTTTAGATCTGTTTGAGTATACAATGTAGTAAAGTCATGTGTAAAAATAGAACTGACAGTTTTTGAAGAATTTAAATTATTTAAATATTCCAAAATTGGAATGTTATTTTTAATGATCCAAAAATAATTATTCTAGTTCTTAGGAGACTGTGTTTTTATTTTTTCAAACAAGACATCTAGAATATTGTTAAGTATTATGAAAACAGATTTAATGACGGTATTTAAAGAATTAGTAATAAATCTGAATTTCACAGGATTTTTATGCAATTTTGGACTTGCATATAAAAATAGTAAGTTCATACAAGAATAATCTGTATGGATATTCCGTTTTTCAATAGACTTCATTAAATT
>NW_013808169.1:0-514 GCF_000517525.1 Limulus polyphemus
CGAATGTATGCGGACAAAATATTGTTGGCCACGTGAGACGTGAGTTATAGCGTTTGATTATAGAGCGATTGTTGAAATTAAGTGTATCGGTAAAGTTGTATTTGGAAAGAATAACCCAGTTTATTTAAGAAAGGACTTATGTCGCTAAAGTTTCGTTGGAACGGATTTACGGAAAATTAATTAACGAACGAACGGAGACGTAACAATTTGGTGTCAGAAGTGGGATAAATAAAAATGGAAACGAGAGGCGGAAAATCAAATCACAGCTTAGTAGACTTGATGACAGCAATATAAGAGCAGCAAACAAAACAAGAAGAACGAGAAAAGAAACAAGAAGAACGAGAAGAGAAATTACAGCAGCGGTTGGAGGAAAAAGAAAAGAAACAAGAGGAGAAATTACAGCAGTTGTTGGAGGAAAAATAAAAGAAACAAGAAGAGAGACAACAGCAGTGGCAAGAAAACCTGCAACAGTGGCAGCTCAAACAGCAAAATAAACAAGAAGAGGGATTACAAC
>NW_013808170.1:0-798 GCF_000517525.1 Limulus polyphemus
AACTATATCTAATTCACTTTTTGAATTTACTAATGTTTTCCATTTGTACATCTTGCCATTATTGTTGATTTTCCTGTAGTTGCTGCTTCTTCCTGTTTCCTTTCTTGTTCCAGTTGCCACTGCTGTAATTTCTCTTCTTGTTTCATTTCTCGTTCTTCTTGTTTATTTTCTTTTTCCTCCAAAAACTGCTGTAATTTCTCTTCTTGTTTCTTTTCTTTTTCCTCAAACAACTGCTGTAATCTCTCTTCTTGTTTATTTTGTTGTTCGAGCTGCCACTGTTACAGGTTTTCTTGCAACTGCTGTTGTCTCTCTTCTTGTTTATTTTCTTTTCCTCCAACAACTGCTGTAATCTCTCTTCTTGTTTAATTTCTCGTTCTTCTTGTTTCTTTTCTTTTTCCTCTAACAACTGTTGTAATTTCTCTTCTCGTTCTTCTTGTTTCTTTTCTTGTTTATTTTCTCGTTCTTCTTGTTTCTTTTCTTTTTCCTCTAACAACTGTTGTAATTTCTCTTCTTCGTTCTTCTTGTTTCTTTTCTTGTTTCTTTTCTTTTTCCTCTAATAACTGTTGTAATTTCTCTTCTTGTTTCTGTATTGCTGCCATCAAATCTTCTAAGCTGTAGTTTGATTTTCCGCCTCTCCTTTCCATTTTTCTTCTTTTTTTTTCTATCCCACTCTCTGACACCAATTTGTTACGTCTCCGTTTGTTAATTAACTTTCCGTAACTTCGTTCCGACGAAACTTTAGCGACACAAGTTCTTTACTTAATAAAACTGGTTTATTCTTTCCAAATACAACTTTAC
>NW_013808171.1:0-1009 GCF_000517525.1 Limulus polyphemus
ATATTCATCTTTAGCCTTACTTGGTACAACTACTCCACGAATACCTAGGTGTAACTCTAGTTACCTAATTTATAACCACCATACTCATCTTTAGCCTTACATGGAACAATTTCTCCACGAACACTTAGGTTTAACTCTGGTTACCGAATTTTTAACACCATACGCATCTTTAGCGTTAATTGTTACAACAACTCCACGAACACCAAGGTGTAACTCTAGTTATCGAATTTACAACCATCATACTCATCTTTTTCTTTACTTGGTACAACTACTCCATGAACACATATGTGTGAACTCTAGTTACAGAATTTATAACCACCATACTCATCTTTAGCCTTACTTGGTACAACTACTCCATAAAAACCTAAGTGTAACTATAGTTACCGAATTTATAACCATCATACTCATCTTTAGCCTTACTTGGTACAACTATTCAATGAACACGTAGGTGTAACTCTAGTTACCGAATTTATTACCACAATACTCATCTTTAGCCTTATTGGTACAACTACTCCATGAACACTTAGGTTTAACTCTAGTTACGAATTTATAACCCCCATACTCATCTTTAGCGTTATTTGGTACAACTCCACGAACACCTAAGTGTAACTCTAGTTACCGAATTTGTAACCACCATACCGCTACAGATGAAGTTGTTGTACCAAATAACCACGAATACCTAGGTGTAACTCTAGTTACCGAGTTTATAACCACCATATTCATCTTTAGCCTTACTTGGTTCAACTACTCCACGAATACCTTGGTGTAACTCTAGTTACTGAATTTGTAACCACCATACTCATCTGTAGCGTTATTTGGTACAACACTCCATGAACACCTAGGTGTAACTCTAGTTATAGAAGGCTAAAGATGAGTATGGTGGTTATAAACCAAGTAAAAACAATTACTCCATGAACACTTAGATTTAACTATGGTTTAACCTTCATACTCATCTTGAGCGTTATTTTGTACAACAACTCCATGAACACCTAGGTGTAACTCTAGTTAT
>NW_013808172.1:0-514 GCF_000517525.1 Limulus polyphemus
GTTTCTAGTGACAATATTGTTACGACAGTGGAAGTCACGTGATGCTGGTAACACGTGATGAAATTCTAGAAAGATCATGATCTTTCCTGGCAACTCTAGTCTGTTCCAGGCACCCTCTTGTTTAGTATATAAGCCCGGCAAATAAAGTGGAGAGGGAATGGCATAGATAGAGAGATTGAACTGGAACTGGAAAGACTAACTTCAAGTAGATGGGCTTGTCTCAGCTATCCCATCCTATACTTGAATAATGTGAAAATATGAGCTACTTAAGGTAGGTCTTGTAGTTCTTTTTAAGATCTTTTATATAAAATAAGTCATTTTTAGAAAAGGGTGGAGGTTGTGAGTAACATGTAGTAGAATTATTAGGGTGGTAATTATTCTACTTTAAGGATTTTTTAGAACTTTTAAGGGTGGAGGATGGTAGGTATTGTTTAGTATTTTTTGGATGGCTTGATTTGATCTTATTTCTATTTTTAACTTTATTACATCTTTTTAAGGGTAACTGCCTTCCCAC
>NW_013808173.1:0-514 GCF_000517525.1 Limulus polyphemus
GTGACCCACTGTTAAGTTTAGTCAGCAGCCAATGTGTTAATTAACTCATCAATATACAACATATCTACATGTGTTTCCATAATTCCGACTGTATTAAATAGGACCCAATTGCTAGTATCGTTCTACGACTCACTGTTGACTTTAGTCTGCAGTCAATGTGTTAATTAACTCATCAATTTACAACATATCTACATGTGTTTTTTAAGTCAGAGTGGATTAAAACGAACCCAATAACTAGTATTGTTCTATGACCCACTGTTGACTTTAGTCTGCAGTCAAAGTGTTAATTAACTCACCTATTTACAACATATCTACATGTGTTTTTAAGTCCGAGTGGATTAAAAGGAGCCAATATCTAGTATCGTTCTATGACCCACTATTGACTTTTTCTGCAGACAAAATGTTAATTAACTCATATATTTACAACGTATCTACATGTGTTTCCTTAAGTCCGAGTAGATTATATAGGACCCAATAGCTAGTATCGTTCATTATGCCACCCGTAGACTTTAGT
>NW_013808174.1:0-776 GCF_000517525.1 Limulus polyphemus
CTCAAACGTTCACGTCCCTTCCTGAAGTCTCGAGAGGCTACTAGATATGCGGTAGTCTTGTTTATATAAGCCGCCAAGAAGTGACGGCAACAATGTGTGTAATTGACAGTTGAGTCGAGCACGTGAGACATTGATTGTGAATTATAGCGTTTGTTATAGCGCGACTGTGGAAATTAAGTGTATTACAAAGTTGTATTCAGAAGGAATAAACCAGTTTTATTTAAGAAAGGACTTGTATCGCTAAAGTTTCTTCGGAAAGAATGTTTACGGAAAATTAACTAGCGACCACAGACTAACAAATTTGTGTCAAAAGTGGGATAGAAAAAAAAAGAAGATCGAAAGGAAAGGCGGAAAATCAAACTACAGCTTAGTAGATTTGATTGCAGCAATACAAGAGCAGCAAAAGAAACAAGAAGAACGAGAAAAGAAACAAGAAGAGAGACAACAGCAGTTGCAAGAAAACCTGCAACAGTGGCATCTCGAACAGCAAAATAAACAAGAAGAGAGATTACAGCAGTGGCAAGAAAACTTGCAACAGTGGCAGCTCGAACAGCAAAATAAACAAGAAGAGAGATTACAACAGCTATTGGATGAAAAAGAAAATAAACAAGAAGAGAGACTACAACAGTGGCAAGAAGTACAAATGGAAAACATTAGTAAATTCAAAAGCGAATTAGATACATTAAAGGATGATTTATTGTCTTTTACACAAGGAGAACAGATTAACTGTCGACTTAATCAGCCCCAGACAATGGCAAGCCCCTTCCAGATCCCAC
>NW_013808175.1:0-870 GCF_000517525.1 Limulus polyphemus
CATTGACTGAGATTGATTCAGCTTGATATACATTATTTCTATAATATAAATTATAATAAAATACTTTATATATTAATCACATAAATCTTGTGATTGTGTAAAGATAAAGAATTTTTAATTTCATTCCCTGTACCTTTTTTTTATCTTCCATAGGGATTCTTGTGACTATACTTTTCCCTGAAACCCATCATACACAACCATTAATATCAACTAGTATTAATGGAGACAAAAAACAGATTAGTTACGGAGCTGTTAAATATCAGAAGTGAATTTCTGAACATTTGTCACGTCTCTGTTTGAATTATATCTATTAATAGTGTTTCTAAAGTTTTAACATAAATTCATTATTTTTAAATATTGTTTATTAGTTGTATTTTGTTGTAACTTAACAAATAACTGATTTGGTGATATACGTAATAAAACTGCAGGTTGTTTCAATGTAGTATTTACTGAACTAGAAATTTAGGTATCACATATAAATATGGTAATTCTGAATATGAATATTTTTGCGTAATGCTTGTTTGTTTGTTTCTGGTGAAATTCTATCTGAGGATCTTCAGCGATACAAGTACTTTCTTGATTAAACCAGTTTATTCTTCCTCGATAAAACTTTTAGTACACAGTAGTTCCACAATCAGTACGTTTCTCGTCACTTGACAACTTTTATAATACATACTATAAATCACAGCGATTCACAATCTCGATATCTTCGATCTCGACGAGTGCAAAACACACACTTTACGGCTCACTAGCTCAAAACTAACAGAATCATAAATTACACGAAACCCAATGTAACTACTGCTTTCTCTCCCCCAGCCCTGGCTTTCCTCTGCCTGGCTTATATATACTAACGAAGAGGGCATCTCCAAC
>NW_013808176.1:0-514 GCF_000517525.1 Limulus polyphemus
AGTACTATATATTACTCAGTTTAAAAGCAAATATAAAAATAACACAGATAAACATCAATTTTTGTGTGTCACGTGGTATGTTGAATGCAGCACTGGTTCAAATTAGATGTTTGTGAAGTCAAAATACTAAGTATATAGTTTCATACGAATTAGAAACTCAAATTACCGATATTGACAAGCTAGAATATAAAATAAGAGCCTCTTATCTTTTCAATTTTCCAAGATATTGCTCATGTAATCAATCAAACACAGTGTCACCCAACTCATCTCTTTCCATATTTGGAAACGCTCCCTTATATACACTTACTTCCATGTATGACATGAATAAACGATCGGAAGCTCAGAATGTCCCCCTAGTGTGTTTCTTAGCCATTTTAATGGATTTGGCACCATTTCTTTCTTTTGAACCAATATTTCAACAGCACAACTGAGTACAAAGGTTGTAAATAGAAAAGATAATTGGTTGATTTACTTCTTTAGTTACTGTTCTATGTTTTAAGAAAACTTATTTCAA
>NW_013808177.1:0-1245 GCF_000517525.1 Limulus polyphemus
GTCCACGTGTTACATGCCACATAACTACCCACCTTATGGTGTGTACCCAGGTGGTACATGTCACGTAACTACCCACCTTATGGTGTGTACCCAGGTGATATATGTCACATAACTACTCACCTTATGGTGTGTGTCCACGTGTTACATGTCACATAACTACCCACCTTATGGTGTGTACCCAGGTGATATATGTCACATAACTACCCACCTTATGGTGTGTATCCAGGTGGTACATGTCACATAACAACCCACCTTATGGTGTGTGCCCAGGTGGTACATGTCACATAACTACCCACCTTATGGTGTGTGTCCACGTGTTACATGTCACATAACTACCCACCTTATGGTGTGTCCACCTGGGTACACACCATAAGGTGGGTAGTTACGTGACATGTACCGCCTGGGTACTACATGTCACGTAACTACCCTCCTTGTGGTGTGTACCCAGGTGGTACATGTCACATAACTACCCACCTTATGGTGTGTGTCCAGGTGGTACATGTCACGTAACTACCCACCTTATGGTGTGTGTCCACGTGTTACATGTCACATAAGTACCCACCTTATGGTGTGTACCCAGGTGGTACATGTCACATAACTACCCACCTTATGGTGTGTGTCCAGGTGGTACATGTCACGTAACTACCCACCTTATGGTGTGTACCCAGGTGGTACATGTCACATAACTACCCACCTTATGGTGTGTGTCCAGGTGGTACATGTCACGTAACTACCCACCTTATGGTGTGTGTCCACGTGTTACATGTCACATAAGTACCCACCTTATGGTGTGTACCCAGGTGGTACATGTCACATAACTACTTACCTTATGGTGTGTGCCCAGGTGATACATGTCACATAACTACCCATCTTATGGTGTGTGTCCACGTGTTACATGTCACATAACTACCCACCTTATGGTGTGTACCCAGGTGGTAAATGTCACATAACTACCCACCTTATGGTGTGTACCCAGGTGGTAAATGTCACATAACTACCCACCTTATGGTGTGTGTGTGTCCAGGTGGTACAAGTCACATAAGTACCCACCTTATGGTGTGTGCCTAGGTGTTACATGTCACATAACTACCCACCTTATGGCGTGTGCCCAGGTGTTACATGTCTATTTTGTAGCTGCCTTGTTTCTATTTTCTTTTTTTCTGTCATGTTCTAGGTAATATTACAATTTATTATTTCACGCTATTCAACCATATGGTGTAATATTTTTATTTTTGAATTATATAG
>NW_013808178.1:0-512 GCF_000517525.1 Limulus polyphemus
GCTCCCATCTAACGCTTATGGATGTACTGTGGCAGTGTGGTTAGCTGGTTGTGAGTTGTGTTAAACAGCCACTACCTGCACTGTTTCAGAACACCCCTAACTTTCATCGAGTTAGCAGCTTTATCCCGCTTAGCAATATTATTGCCGTTTCAACAAATCACCAGAAGATTCGAAAGAAGGCCTTCAACTAAATCGCTTATTTAAAGAAGTAATAATCACGAATTTCAAAAACAAGGACCGAACGTTCTGTCAAGTAACTATTAGTATCATTTGTAACGAGAGGCTGTAATTTAGTGAGTTTAAGAAAATATTCGACGAACCAGCCAACTAGTAGAACTCACTATTCGAGTACCAGCTAACTAGTAGAACTCACTATTCGAGTACCAGCCAACTAGTAGAACTCACTATTCGACGTACCAGCCAACTAGTAGAACTCACTATTCGACGTACCAGCCAACTAGTAGAACTCACTATTCGACAAACCAGCCAACTAGTAGAATTCACTATTCGAC
>NW_013808179.1:0-514 GCF_000517525.1 Limulus polyphemus
GTCCCGAAAAATTAAATACTTTGTTGAATTTTAATTTTGTTTGTAAATTCTGTACATTTAATTAAGCTATTGTTAATTGTTTATTAGTTTAATGTAAGTGGCTATTGTTCGGGACGAACAATACTAAGGAAGGGGCAGTGTTACGACAGTGGGAGGTCACGTGACGAGTATTCTAGAAGATTCGCTAGTGTGTTACGACAGCGGGATCACGCGACGAATATTCTAGAAGATTCGCTAGTGTGTTGCGACAGCGTTGCGTCAACTGACGCTGGTATCACGTGCTGAGAGTCTTAGAAGTTTCTAGAACAGGCAGTATTATCGTATATAAGTGCGCTAGACAGTGAGAGAGACAGACGGAGTCGAAGCAGTAGTGGAGACAGAGACGTAGCGGAGACGAAGCAGGTAGAGAGAAAGAAAGACAGCGATTACGGTCGGCGGGAACCGAGGATAGCAGACACAGAGATCGGAACTATAGTTTGCGGGGACGGACAATTAAGGCTAAGCGCGATAGAAA
>NW_013808180.1:0-901 GCF_000517525.1 Limulus polyphemus
GTATGTTATACTTATCGACAAGATTTATCATTTGGTACACTATGATTCACCATATTTGATACTTATCGAAAAGATTTATCAATTGGTACACTATGATTCACCATATATTATACTTATCAACAAGATTCATCATCTGGTACACTATGATTCAAAAAGATAACCATTTGGTATACTTATCGACAAGATTCAACATCTGGTACATTATGATTCAAAAAATCACCATACGTTATACTTTTGAACAAGATTCATCATCTGGTACACTATGATTCACAAATATCACCATACGTTATACTTATCGACAAGATTCATCATGTGGTACACTATGATTCATCATATGTTATACTAATCGACAAGATTCATCATCTGGTACACTATGATTCACCATATGTTATACTTATCGACAAGAATCATTATCTGGTACACTATGATTCACAAAAATCACCATATGTTATACTTATCGACAAGATTCTTTATCTGGAAAACTATGATCCACAAAAATCATCATTTGATATACCTATCAACAAGATTCATCATCTGGCACACTTTGATTCACCATTTGATATACTCATCGACAAGATTCATCATTTGTTACACTATGGTTCACAAAAATCACCATATGTTATACTTATCGACAAGATTCATCATCTGGTACACTATGATTCACAAAGATCACCATTTGATATACTGATCTACAAGATTCAATATCTGGTACACTATGATCCACAAAAATCACCATTTGATATACTTATCGACAAGTTCATCATCTGTTGCACTATGATTCACAAAATCACCATATGTTATACTTATCGACAAGATTCATCATCTGGTACGCTATTATTCACAAAAATCACCATATGTTTTATTTATCACCAAGACTCATCATCTCGTACACTATGATGAA
>NW_013808181.1:0-542 GCF_000517525.1 Limulus polyphemus
CCCAGCAGTATAAAGTGGGTGAATCAATGAATCAAGTGGTAGGTATCACCCTAGTTGTTTAACTCTACCCAGCTGTATAATGTGAGAGAATCAATGAATCAAGTCGTAAGTATCACCCTAGTTGTTTAACTCTACCCAGCTGTTTAATGTGGGTGAATCAATGAATCAAGTTGTATCACACTAGTTGATTAGATCTACCCAGCTTTAAAATGTGGGTGAATCAATGAATCAAGTGGTAGGTATCACCCTAGTTTTTTAACTCTATTCAGCGTTTTAATGTGGGTGAATCAATGAACCAAGTGGTAAGTATCACCCTAGTTGTTTAACTCTACCCAGATGTTTATTGTGGGTGAATCAATGAATCAAGTGGTAGGTATCACCCTAGTTGTTTAATTCTACCTAGCTGTATAATTTGGGTGAATCAATGAACCAAGTGGTAGGTATCAGCCTAGTGTTTTAACTCTACCCAGATGTTTAATGTGGGCGAATCAATGAATCAAGTGGTAGGTATCACCCTGTTGTTTAACTCTACACATCTGTAT
>NW_013808182.1:0-514 GCF_000517525.1 Limulus polyphemus
TGTTCGTGGAGTTGTTGTACCAAATAACGCTAAAGATGAGTATGTGTTACACATTCAGTAACTAGAGTTACACTTAGGTGTTGATGGAGTAGTTGTACCAAGTAAGGATAAAGATGAATATGTTGGTTATAAATTCGGTAACTAGAGTTACACCTAAGTGTTAATGACGTAGTTTTACCAAATAACGCTAAAGATGAATATGGTGGTTATAAATTCGGTAACTAGAGTAACACCTATGTGTTCATGGAGTAGTTGTAACAAGTAAGGCTAAAGATGAATATGTTGGTGATAAATTCGGTAACTAGAGTTACACCTAGGTATTCGTGGAGTTGTTGTATCAAATAACGCTAAAGATGAGTATGTTGGTTACAAATTCGGTAACTAGAGTTACACATAGGTGTTCGTGGAGTAGTTGTACCAAATAACGCTAACGATGAGTAGGGTGGTGATAAATTCGGTAACTAGAGTTACACATAGGTGTTCGAAGATTTGTTGTACCAAATAACGCTAAAGA
>NW_013808183.1:0-1116 GCF_000517525.1 Limulus polyphemus
ATAAAGAAACTTTTGATAACTGTCTGGATATTATATAGATTTTGCATGTGAAATTTGAAAATTTTCTGATGCATAAAAGTATTTTTAATCTTAAAATGAAAATTAGTTTGCGTGTTGGATAGGCAACATGCGAAAAGAAAATAAAGGCATGAGAAAAACATTGCTTAACAAACCTTAAGACTTAATAAAAAAAATTGATGTTTTGTGTATGAAAGCATTATAATATTTACAATATTTGTGTTCATCATTTAACTGTAAACCTAATACTTATACACACTCCACAATAACAACTAATTAAATATCTGGTGTGGTTCCTGTGTTCATCACTTAACTGTGAACTTAATACTTATACACACTCCACAATAACAACTAATTAAATGTCTGGTGTGGTTCCTGTGTTCATCACTTAACTGTAAACCCAATACTTATACACACTCCACAATAACAACTAATTAAATGTCTGGTGTGGTTCCTGTGTTCATCACTTAACTGTGAACCCAATACTTATACACACTAAGAACCACACCAGACATTTAATTGGTTGTTATTGTGGGTGTTCATCATTTAACTGTGAACCTAATACTTATAGGAACCACACCAGACATTTAATTAGTTGTTATTGTGGAGTGTGTGTGTTCATCATTTAGCTGTGAACCTAATACTTATACACACACCACAATAACAACTAATTAAATGTCTGGTGTGGTTCCTATATTCATCATTTAGCTGTGAACCTAATACTTCTACACACTCCACAATAACAACTAATTAAATGTCTGGTGTGGTTCTTGTGTTCAACATTTAGCTGTGAACCTAATACTTATACACACTCCACAAAAACAACTAATTAAATGTTTGGTGTGGTTCTTGTGTTCATCATTTAGCTGTTAACCTAATATTTATACACACTCCACAATAACAACTAATTAAGTGTCTGGTGTGGTTCTTGTGTTCATCCCTTAACTGTAAACCTAATACTTATACACACTCCACAATAACAACTAATTCCACACCAGACATTTTTAATTAGTTGTTATTGTGGAGTGTGTATAATATTAGGTATACAGCTAAATGATGAACACAAGAAGTGTCTGGTGTGGTTCTTGTGTTCATCCC
>NW_013808184.1:0-514 GCF_000517525.1 Limulus polyphemus
ATAGTTGGCGGTGGGTGGTGATGACTACCTTCCTTCCCTCTAGTCTTACACTGCTAAATTAGAGACAGCTAGCGCAGATAGCCATCGTGTAGCTTTGTGCGAAAACAAACAAACAATACTTTACCCGATCGTGGTGTTGCAAATTGGTGATTCAACTGAGTCTGCGGAACTGATTGGCTGTAATGTGAGATTCGATTTTTGTCGTATTTTGTCTGGGTGTAGTCTATTCCAATTGGCAGATTATTTTGTATTTCATCAGAAGATGGGAGTAATTCATGCTTACTTAAAATATATTCGAATTGACTTTGATTGGGCTGTAACTCTTCTAAGGAAAACTTATCTGTTAGATTGCAAGACGATCCTGAACAAGATTTATTTCGTCTTCAGTATTTGTGACTTGAGATCGCTGTCTACGTTTTGATCCTTTTTAACTAGGTTTGGTTTGGTAAGAACCTGGTCAGATGTACCGAATATAAGATATATATTCGATTTCTGATGCCTAGGCTTTTCTGGT
>NW_013808185.1:0-520 GCF_000517525.1 Limulus polyphemus
TCCATGGGAAGGCCCATACGACATAGTGGATCGTCTCTCAGACGTGACTTTCCAGATAAAATGTGGTCGGTGAGGTAAGCCAAAAGCAGTGCATGCCAACAGGCTTTGGCGTTATCACGGTCCAGGACATTTCAGTTGGGAGGAAGTGGAAAACAGAACAAATGACGCTGCTGAAGACGTGCCATCTGAAGAAGCCACCGTCGAAGAAGAAACTCTACTCAGTTTTGGGATGGGAAACGGTGAAGTTCTTGGTGAAGTTACTACCACTGATGTGACTGTTACCGATGATGGGACATTTACTGATGAAGCGGATGAACCCCACATGAAACAGAAGCCAATGAGACGGAGACCAGTACCAGTACGGAAGAAGATACGTCCCGTAAAATTAAGAGACTTTGTTGAATTGTAATTTTGTCTTTGTAATTCTGTACAGTTAATTAAGTTATTGTTAATTGTTATTGGTTTATTGTATGTGGCTATTGTTCGGGACGAACAATATTAAGGAGGGGCAGTGTTGCGT
>NW_013808186.1:0-569 GCF_000517525.1 Limulus polyphemus
ATCTTATTCAGTAGCCCCGAGTAACTCAGCTTTATTCTTGATTAGGTAATATCTTATACAGTAGCCACCGAGTACTCAGTTTTACTCTTGATTAGGTAATATCTTATACAGTAACCCCGAATAACTCAACTTTACTTGTGATTAGGTAATATCTTATGCAGTAGCCCCGAGTAACTCAGCTTTACTCTTGATTAGGTAATATCTTATACAGTAGCCCTGAGTAACTCAGTTTTACTCTTGATTAGGTAATATCTTATACAGTAGCCCCAAGTAACTTAGTTTTACTCTTTATTAGGTAATATCTTATGCAGTAGCCCCCGAGTAACTCAGTTTTACTCTTGATTAGGTAATATCTTATACAGTAGCCCCGAGTAACTCAACTTTACTCTAGATTAGGTAATATGTTATGCAGTAGCCCGAGTAACTCAGCTTTACTCTTGATTATGTAACATCTTATACAGTAGCCCCGAGTAACTAGTTTTTCTCTTGATTAAGTAATATCTTATACAGTATGTATAAGATATTACCTAATCAAGAGTAAAACTGAGTTACTCGGGGGCGGTAACCCC
>NW_013808187.1:0-514 GCF_000517525.1 Limulus polyphemus
CTACAACATGTTAAGAGTATCTATCTATCTTGTCTGTCTATACTGACGTATAACATAAGATACAATTTACCATGACATATTTATTTATTCTTTATTCAACAATAATAAAATTCACAGGTCTTATTTTCATCTCGCTTGTCTTTAGTGTACTGTGTTTACTTTTCCAGTGATACCAGGTAATACCAGTAGTGTCTACCTTATCTACTGTGTAATACAAACCGTTTAAATTGGCGTGATGACAGTTATTATACCACCATCCGCCTTTGAAGGATTGAGCACAACTGCCGCTGTTGTTATCGTTGTCTTTATCCTTGGTGCTGAACATCATGTTGTTATGGTGAACAAGAGAATTTCCTAAAGTCATATCGAAATAATTATCAAATTAAACAACTAAACATAAACAACAAATGTAGGATATTATTTATATAAGTATGGTTTCTTTTTTATCAATTGTTTTGTAAATACGAACCAGAGTTATTATATTTCATATTCCTGCTAATGACTTTATTAACTC
>NW_013808188.1:0-514 GCF_000517525.1 Limulus polyphemus
ATCTGAATCTAAAGCTAAATATATAAAAAAATAATTTGCTGTATGAAATCTTCTAAATCTAGTAACTAGGATTAAGCTATAAATACACTTATAAGAGTAAATACCAAAGGAAAACATGCTAAATCAAACATGCAGAAAATACATTAAACAGGATACGAAAGAAAGGAGTATAACGCAAAACTACAAATATGAATAGAAACATGTTAAAAACGGTAATTAAAGTGAACAAACTGGAAACGATATAAACGCTTCATAATTTACATAGATATACATTTTTCTGAAAACGACATTCCAAATGCACCAACAATGATTTAGACGCTGAGAACATTCTTAAACGATAATTAACTAAAAAGAACACACCAAGTGTGATTGGAAAGTTGCAAAATCAAGGTAATGTTGATTATCACGTTAAACATACAATTGTTTGAAACGATAACTAGTCTCGTGCATTTTCTAAATATTCAAATCCCCTTTACACTTTTAAATGAATTTATAGAAACAAAATCAGAAAAGG
>NW_013808189.1:0-517 GCF_000517525.1 Limulus polyphemus
CCTGTCAATAAGAAGATACAGGATTTATCAATACTGTGTACTGTCAATAAGAAGACACAAGATTTAACGATACTGTGTACTGTCAATAAGAAGAGACAAGATTTAAAAATACTGTGTCCTGTCAATAAGAAGATACAGGAATTATCAATACTGTGTACTGTCAATAAGAAGACACAAGATTTAACAATACTGTGTCCTGTCAATAAGAAGATACAGGATTTATCAATAATGTGTACTGTCAATAAGAAGATTCAAGATTTAACGATACTGTGTACTATCAAAACAAGTCATAACATTTAATGATAATGTGTAATATCAATAACAAGCCACAAGATTTAACGATACTATGTACTGTCAGTAAAAAGACACAAGATTTAACGATACTGTGTACTATCATAACAAGTCATAATATTTAATGATACTGTGTACTATCACTAACAAGCCAAAAGATATAACGTTACTGTGTACTGTCAATAAAAAGACACAAGATTTAAAAATAATGTGTCCTTTCAATAAG
>NW_013808190.1:0-470 GCF_000517525.1 Limulus polyphemus
ATCTACACGTTGCATCTCTCTGCTCGTGCTGAAAGTGGTCTTACAACACTAGAAACCGGGTTTCAATACCCGTGGTGGCCAGAGCACAGATAGCCCCTTGAGTGGCTTTGTGTTTAACTACAAACAAACAAAAACTCTTTGCTCGTATCAACTCAGTTTAGCTGGGCGTACTGCACGCTGCATCTCATTTGCTCGTATATCCGTCACCGACAGCCTTGTCCAACGGACGTCACCACCACGTGTGTAAACAAACACACACGTGCGTTCCACGTTGGAATGTAGTCTGGTGTGATGTAACTCAAGAAGGTTACTGTGAATCTGTACAGAACGACACGAGAACTATGTGCGCTAGCCGTCCCTAATTTAGCAATTGTAAACTAGAGTGAAGGCAGCTAGCCAAAACTACCTTAATGCGGGTTTGGACAAAGTATCAGTTATGTTATTATCGTTGTCTCTTTAGAATAATAGTC
>NW_013808191.1:0-514 GCF_000517525.1 Limulus polyphemus
CCATCCGATTTTTCGCCTTTTTCTTGCCTTTATTACCAGCGCCGGCGCCTTTTCCGAGACCACTCTCTTTCGTTTTCTTTTTATCTCTGTCATCTTTTTCAAGCTGGAGTTGTTGGTTTTTTTTCGGGTGTAGAGGTCAAAATAGCCGAATATCGTTTTTTCCTGGTTATTTTGGTCTTTCGTGGGGATGTCTTCCTGAAAGGTCTAATCATCTCTGGAGTCCTCAGAGGGTCTGATGTTTTCCTGTTGGTAGGAGGACTATTCATTAGTACGTCTTCAATAGTAGATGATGTCTCCAAGTTTTCTGTTGATACTTCATTTGGCAAGGGTCGACCTGTTACGTCGCTGGGTAGAAAATCATCATCTGAAAAAATGTGACGGTCAAAAGGATATATGCCGGAAACTTGAAAACCTTTCTTGATATTTTCTGGAGTAAGCGCTCGTGTAAGGCTTTGATTTACTAAGGTTGGTATGTCATAAATGCACATTGTTTTTCTAGGATTGTTCATTAGCC
>NW_013808192.1:0-763 GCF_000517525.1 Limulus polyphemus
AGTTCTAGAAACTAGAGGGCGCCACACCAGTCACGTACCTCGATGACGCAACAATAGGATAGAAGTCTCTAAATCATATATAAATCTCTGTATCACCAGATGTCAAAGAATAACTTTATTTTTGCAAACACCCTACCACCCCTTGAGAATATACTGTCCATTTCTTCATTTTCTCTCAGTTTTTCTACAAAAAAAACGTGTTATAATGCTATGTCAAGTGGTTTTTTCATTTACTATTGAAACATGCTTTGAGATCAATTATTATGAAAGCCTAAATATGTTTGAATAGAACTTTAATTATTGGAACTATAATTGTGAATTGAACTTTGATCAGAAATAAGCCCCACATGTGCAGAGACCATATCAGTATGGAGGAGCCCATACTTATTACTTCTACTATAGACTGTTAATGTTATTAGAACTATAACCATTGGTGAAACTTCCATATATGTATGTTGTGTGTTATTCACTTTATATATGCAGAATTTTATGACATTATTTCTTCAAGTAATGATTCTTTCATTGTTTAACTTTTTCTTAGTTGATTGTGCAATTACATGATGCAAATGAACCCACTGTTTGGTCTATTGATTGACAACCTTGATCCATGCCAGTAAATGGTAGACCATTTCAAAAGTTAATGAGTTATATATAGATTTTTTGTCATGTACATAATACCATCTTAGAATAACCAGGAAAGGAAGTTTTATTTCTGATTTTTCTGCAAAGACTTCTAGATTTTCTGTTTGACCACCAGATAATG
>NW_013808193.1:0-513 GCF_000517525.1 Limulus polyphemus
CTTGCTTGAAAGTCTTTCTCAGGTAGTATGCTTTAAAGGTCGCAATAACGCCCTGGTCCATTGGTTGTAATAAAGAGGTAGTATTTGCAGGCAAAAATGTCACTTGGATATTTTTGCACATTGAATCGAGACCAAAAGGATGACCAGGGGCATTATCTAAAATAAGCAAAGCTTTAAAATCTAAATTTCTTCTTCGACAAAAGTCTTCAACCGTTTGACAAAAATACTTGACGAACCATTCTTCAAAAAAAGCTTTAGTTGCCCATGCTTTTTTATTAGATTTCCATATTATTGGTAATTGTCCTTGATTTATACCTTTAAGAGCTCTTGGATTCTGAGCTCGATAAACCAACATAGGCTTTAATTTCAAATTTCCTTTAGTATTGTCGCCCAATAAAAGGGTTAGTCTATCCTTTGCAGCTTTGTATCCTGACTGGGAACTCTCAGATTTGGCCAGAAAAGTTTTGGAAGGCATCCTTTTCCAAAATAACCCCGTCTCGTCGACGTTGAAAA
>NW_013808194.1:0-566 GCF_000517525.1 Limulus polyphemus
ACTGGCTAATGCATTAGCCAATACCAAACATTGTTCATCTAATTCATCTAACCTAATGTTTGGTATTGGCTAATGGTTAGATAAATAATGTTTGGTGTTGGCTAATGGTTAGATAAATAATGTTTGGTGTTAGCTAATGGTTAGATAAATAATGTTTGGTGTTAGCTAATGGTTAGATAAACAATGTTTGGTTTTGGCTAATGGATAGGCGAATAATGTTTGGTATTGACTAATGATTAGAAAAACAATGTTTGTTACTGGCTAATGGTTAGATGAACAATGTTTGGTATTGGTTAATGGTTAGATGAACAATGTTTGGTATTGACTAATGGTTAGATAAACAATGTTTGGTATTGGATAATGGTTAGATGAACAATGTTTGGTATTGACTAATGGTTAGATGAACAATGTTAGGTATTGGCTAAGGGTTAGATGAACAGTGTTTGGTATTGCCTAATGGTTAGATGAACAATGTTTGGCATTGGCTAATGTTTAGATGAAAAATGTTTGGTATTGGCTAATGTTTAGATGAAAAATGTTTTGTATTGGCTAATGGTCAGATGAAA
>NW_013808195.1:0-513 GCF_000517525.1 Limulus polyphemus
GTCAAGAGGAGCATCGAAATGGATCCCAGATTAACGACTGCAGAAGTGGCCAAAGTTGGTGGAATGAGCCCGAAATCTGTCAACGGATCTCCACAGATTGGGTTATCGTTGCAGAGCAGCTAGATGGAAGCCCTTATTAAGATCTGCCAACATAGTCAGACGAAAGAAGTGGGCAAGTGATATGATGACCAAGCCTCTGGACTTTTGGAAGACCGTACTGTTCTCAGACGAATCAAGATTCGCTCAATTTTCGGACAGTGGAAGGATGTGGGTCTGGAGAATGCCTCAGCAAGAGTTTTGGCTCAATAGATTGCAGCCAACTGTGAAGCATGGTGGTTTCAGTGTGATGGTTTGGGGAGCTGTTTGGGTTGGTGGGAGATCGAGCTTAGTGGAGTGCGTTGGCAACATAAATTTTGCGAAATGCGTCGAAATATTGGAAGAAGGACTCTTGCCACTTTATTCCTCGGGTTTCGTGGACAAGAACACAACGTTGTTCCAGGAAGATGGAGCACC
>NW_013808196.1:0-513 GCF_000517525.1 Limulus polyphemus
ATTTCAGTTGGGACGAAGTGGAAAACAGAACAAATGACGCTGCTGAAGATGTGCCACATGAAGAAGCCACCGTCGAAGAAGAAACTCTACTCAGTTTTGAGAAGGGAAACGGTGAAGCTCTTGATGAATTTACTACCACTGATGTGACTGTTACCGACGATAGGACATTTCCTGATGAAGCAGATGAACCCCACGTGAAGCAGAAGCCAACAAGACGGAGACCAGTACGGAAGAAGATATGTCCCATAAAATTTAGAGACTTTGTTGAATTGTAATTTTGTGTTTGTAATTCTGTACATTTAATTAAGTTACTGTTGATTGTTATTGGTTTATTGTATGTGGTTATTGTTCGGGATGAACAATACTAACGAGGGGGCAGTGTTGCGTCAGCGAGGTCACGTGACTAGTGTCACGCCACGTTTCTAGAAGTATCTTGTTCCTTCGTGAAGGCACTAGCATTTACTAGATTGAGGGTAGGCTGGTATATATATCAGAGGGTGACAACGTGACGGG
>NW_013808197.1:0-513 GCF_000517525.1 Limulus polyphemus
CAGATATTTGACCAGGAACATTTATAAATTTCGAACATTACAAACCATTTCACTTCAGTGAATTCACATCGGACATAAGTACTTTTATGAAAACATTACCCAATGTCATCGGTGGAAAAAAAATCGGCGTGTTATCAGTGAAGACCACAGAGCTAGCTAGCTCCCTAGTAAGTTAATTGTACCTACGTCAACTCGAAATTAGCCCGCTCATCGTAAACCCTCGATAAGATGTCAAGGAATAATAATGGCTGGAGACGGCTTGAATGGGTAATGAAGAAAAACCTTTAATATAAGTTTAACATAACAGGAAATGTATAAATATCAAGGAAGTTCCAGACTAGAAAGAGGACTTTATATTGCTTGTAAGTTTATAATAACCGTTGTTATAAATTGTATTATTGTTTGTGTTTATTGTGTGTATCAATCTTGTTGACAAAAAATCATAAATTGGATATATATCGGCATTTATTTTATTACTACTTCTGAATTATGATTTAACTCGGTTTTAGGCTA
>NW_013808198.1:0-508 GCF_000517525.1 Limulus polyphemus
AGCCTTTCCTGCCGTGGCATCTTCCCTGTGTTGAAGTTTCCTGTAGTTGGTGCTGACTTTCCTGCAATTGTTGGAGACTTTCTTCCTGTTTCCTTTCTTGTTCCCATTGCCACTGGTGTAATCTCTATTCTTGTTTCTTTTCTCATACTCCTTGTTTCTTTTCTTTTCCTCCAACAACTGCTGTAATTTCTCTTCTTGTTTATTTTCTTTCTCCTCCAACCACTGCTGTAGTCTTTCTTCTTGTTCTTCTTGTTTCTTTTCTTTTTCCTCCAACAACTGCTGTCATCTCTCTTGTTTATTTTGCTGTTCGAGCTTCCATTGTTGCAGGTTTTCTTGCCACTGCTGTAATCTCTCTTCTTGTTTCTTTTCTTGTTTATTTTCTCGTTCTTCTTGTTTCTTTACTGTTCTTGTATTGCTGCCATCAATCTGCTAAGCTGTAGTTTGATTTACCGCTTCTCGTTTCCATCTTCTTTTCTTTTCTTTTTTGTTCCACTCTCTGACACCAATT
>NW_013808199.1:0-513 GCF_000517525.1 Limulus polyphemus
GTTTTCTTTTCCACTATAAATTTTAAATCCTGATTTTTTTCACCCAAATGTGAAACTATCTAAGTCATATTGTTTTTTTAATATCTTTCTAGGGCTTGATTAAGCTTTTTCAAGCAATTTATAACCTTAAAAAAATCAATTCATATAAAAGTTTTTCTTCTTTTTATAACTTAAATCCTTAGGTTAGAGTACCAGTTACAAAAAATTTGAATACTACGTTTTAAATGTGATATAAAAAAAAAATATTTATGAACATACCTTTACTGCACATGACACAGGGTATCACTGTCTTACATTCCAAATTTTAGTAAACTACCAATTAGAATAGTATATAAGTTTTAAGTTCTTAATTCTACAAGGCAATATAAAAAAATCCTGAATTTCCCCTAGTGTGACCCACGTGACACATTTTCTCTTAGCATGTCATCATCCCTATTTTAACCACCACCCCTCAAAAATGTACGAAATTAAACATAAATTACTCTATAAAACCGTCATTGCTCAGACAAACCA
>NW_013808200.1:0-904 GCF_000517525.1 Limulus polyphemus
CTATGAAGTTAGGGAAAGAGTTTTTCGGTATATTTTTGTATTCACTAGAAAGTTATGAGTTTTTTGGTAGATTTTGGTATACAGTATAAAGTTAGGGATAGAGTTTTTGGGTAGATTCTGGTATCCAGTATGAAGTTAGGTAAAGAGTTTTTGGGTAGATTCTGGTATCCAGTATGAAGTTAGGTAAATAGTTTTCTATATAATTTGGTATACACTATGAAGTTAGGTAAATAGTTTTTCTATATAATTTGGTATACACTATGAAGTTAAGTAAAGAGTTTTGGGGTAGATTTTGGTATACACCATAAAGTTAGGTAAAGAGTTTTTGGGTAGATATTGGTATATACTACAAAGATAGATAAATAGTTTTTCGGCAGATTTTGGTATACGCTGTAAAGTTAGGTAAAGGGTTTTTGGGTAGATTTTGGTATACACTATAAGTTAGGTAAATAGTTTCCGGTTAGATTTTGGTATCCAGTATAAAGTTAAGTAAATAATTTTTGAGTAGATTTTGGTATGCACTATAAGGTTAAGTAATAAGTTTTTGGATAGATTTCGGTATACATTATAAAGTTAGGTAAATAGTTTTTGAGTAGATTTTGCAATACATTATAAAGTTAGGTAAAGAGTTTTGGGGTAGATTTTGTTATACACTGTTAAATTAATTAAAGAGTTTTTCAGTAGATTTTGGTATACATTATCAAGTTAAATAATGAGTTTTTCGGGAGATTTTGATGTACACTATAAAGTTAAGTAAAGAGTTTTTGGGTAGATTTTGGTATACACTATAAAGTTAGATTAACAGTTTTTCGAGGGATTTTGATGTACACTATAAAGTTAAGTAAAGAGTTTTTCGGTAGATTTTGGTACACAATATAAAGTTAGGTAAAGAGTTTTCGATAGG
>NW_013808201.1:0-514 GCF_000517525.1 Limulus polyphemus
GGTATTCTCATTGCCAGAACTTTGTACTACCATGAAAGAACAATATACCATAAATATCAGGATTAATATTTCTATAAATAAAAGGAATTATAAAAATACAATATTTACAAAACTACAGTGTATAAAGTTTTAAATAACACTTACTATCTCTCGTGATAATATCAATATTTACAATAAGTTGTAACATTAGTTACATACTATTTTGCAACATTAAAATCTGAAAGTTACCGATACAGGAAACTGGTGTCAGTCTTAACTTTTAGAAGCTTTAAATGACGTAGTTAATTAAAATGCGAGGTAGCGTTTAAACGTAAAACTAAAATTGTTTTATAGGTTTACTAAACAATAGAAAGAATAATAAAGTGAACTGAAAACAAAACCATAACGAAATAAAAAAAAAAAATAGGATTTGCTACCTCATTCCTTCCTCTTTCGAAAAAGAAAGTGATTACATTAATCACTACTTATAAATTCCCAATTTTAGTACCCTTACTATTAATGACCTCATTATACT
>NW_013808202.1:0-508 GCF_000517525.1 Limulus polyphemus
GAAGTGATGTAAATGATCTGGATTTGTGGACTCTTTACTACATTTCCTCTTGTTTTTGTCTGTATTCCGGCTGCTGTTGCTGAAGTTTTCGGAACGAAATACACTGCTGAAATTTTTGGAATGGTACTTTTTACATCAGTAAGTGTAGAGCAATTATTATCAATAAATTGAGAAAGACACCTTAATATCGATCTATTTATTACCGAATCGTAACTTAGCAGATATTCAAGCGAATGTTTTGCTAAAGATTTTTTACTAATAAGTTTATTTAAAGACCAACCCTCTTAATGAAGGCCTACTTGCATTGAACAAATTTTATCTCCTAGATTCAAAATATCAGAAGTAATGTTGTATATTTGCTACAATACATACAGTAAACATTCATATTTCATGTTTTTTTATTCCAGACAGCTTCTTTCTTTCTCTGGCCTTTAGTTCTCCATCGTATTACTTCTTTGGGATGGTTTGCTGCATTTTGTATGACAGCGACTGTTTCATTCATAGGTAA
>NW_013808203.1:0-512 GCF_000517525.1 Limulus polyphemus
CCTTAAAGATGCTGTCAAAATCCTTCTGTACCTATTAGCTGTATACCAGAAGTTACGTACTAAACCTCTGGGACGCTGTCAAAATCCTTCTGTACCTATTAACTGTATACCAGAAGTTACGTACTAAACCTCTGGGACGCTGTCAGAATCCTTCTGTACCTATTAACTGTATACCAGAGATTACGTATTGAAACCTCTGGGAGCTGTCAAAATCCTTCTTTACCTATTAGCTATATACCAGAGATTACGTATTGAACCTCTGGGACGCTGTCAAAATCCTTCTTTACCTATTAGCTATATACCAGAGATTACGTATTGAACCTCTGGGACGCTGTCAAAATCCTTCTGTACCTATTAGCTGTATACCAGAAGTTACGTACTAAACCTCTGGGACGCGGTCAAAATCCTACTGTACCTATTAACTGTATACCAGAAGTTACGTACTAAACCTCTGGGACGCTGTCAAAATCCTTCTTTACCTATTAGCTATATACCAGAGATTACGTACTAAA
>NW_013808204.1:0-746 GCF_000517525.1 Limulus polyphemus
GAATGGGAAGTAGGTTCCAGTCAATTCGGAAGTAGGTTCCAGTTAGTTCGGAAGTAGGTTCCAACCTGTTCAAAGTATGAATACAACAGTTAAATGAGACTTACTGTGTCCAGAGTTAAATAAGACAAACCTTAAGAACTATCGTAGTATATTTTATTTAATAATATTTTTCAATTGGTTAGGTTTTGGAATTCATAGTTAAATAAATTGCAAATAAAATCTTATATTATTTTTAATACAATGAAGATTCTATCTTATTTTAAATTTACAAAAATATTTGTCTTTAATATTTACAAAAAATATAAGTGGGAAATGTGGATATGTTACCCTTGTTATCACCCCCTAAAATTGAATTTCCCGATATTATATATATATATGGTAGATTTTTGTTTACTTGTTGTTAAAGCTACGCAATGAGCTATCTGGGCTTTGCTCAGTGCTGGTACCGATCCCCGCCGATTTTAGCATTATTAGCCCACCGAATTATCGCAGAGTCATCGGGGGGGGGGGCATAGCTGGTAGATCGTTTACTACTTCTCGATATTCTGTTTTTGCAGAGCAGGAGATAATGATAACATATTCTTACTCCTTATTACGCATTCTTACTCCTTATTACACATTCGATAATCTTTGAATGATATTTGACCGATCTTTTTTCACATAACAACGTGGTAAGGCTCCAAAATCATTTCAATATAACGTACTCAAGCTTTGTCTTACATTAGGCGCTTTTTCCATAAAAACGT
>NW_013808205.1:0-511 GCF_000517525.1 Limulus polyphemus
AAGAAGAAAGGGAGACTGGAAATAGAGAAAATAAGAGCATAAATTGAGATCGCAAAGCACACCCATCAGAAAGACAAAAATCCAAGAATGACAGTGGGGTCAGGGTCAGCCGACCTAAGCTGCCCAAATTCGTTGAACAGGAAGATGACATGGATGCTTTTTTGGAGAGATGAAAAATTTGCCCCAACTCAGAACTGGGACAAAGGCAACTGGACAGTCTGTCTCAGCCCACTTCTCACAGGAAAAAGGCCCACAAGTATATATAGGAATAATATCAGAGATGCCATGGACTATAAAAAGTTATAAGTAGCCTTGCTGAAATACTATGAACTTACTGAGGAAGGTATTCACTGGAAATTTAGAGAAGTGAAACCTAACAGTGGAGAAACTATATTTCAGTTTATTGCACATCTGTGGCGATACTTCACAAGATGGACTGACTTGGCCAAGTGTGAAAATAGTTTTGAGGGACTGGTAGATCTACTAATATGTGAACAGTTCACGATCATGT
>NW_013808206.1:0-513 GCF_000517525.1 Limulus polyphemus
AGATTGAATTTCTGACTATCTATCAAATTATTTACATTCTCAAACTTCTCACAGACAAAAAGTTAAGGTTGTTAAGGTTATATATTCATCACTGAAATGCATGCAAATATTGTTATGCTGTTTGGTTAATTACAATACATTTAATAAAACAACAACAGAAATATAGTTTGGAAATAATTAATTTTATGGAACGCTAGGTGGTGTCCCCTATCGGTTAATAAAATAATAACGTCAACCGTTTAAAAGCAGTTGCACATTGTTATTCCGTCCTCTGTTGGTTGTAGCTGATAGATCTTTCTCGTGGTTGGCTTGCTTTAATAATTGATTTGATATACAGTATAAATTTTTATGCTGATCACTGTAAATTAATACGATAAGGCTCATTCCTCTAATATATCAAAGTGACACTTAACTGTGAACTTATCTTTACTAACATGTATAGTCATGTCAGATTATCAAAGTGGTACTTCTAACTGTGAACCTATCTTTACCAACATGTGTAATCATGTCAGA
>NW_013808207.1:0-514 GCF_000517525.1 Limulus polyphemus
CCTGGATGAACCATTCACCCAGTTGAGAAGCACTGGACTAGAGTCAGTTAGTCAACACCACTCACCGTCAACACATGGGCTACTCTTCTACAAACGAATAGTGGGATTAACCGTCACGTTATAACCCCCACCCCCAACGGCTGAAAAGGCTAGCAAGTTCGGGGACGAGGATTTGAACCCGCGATTCTCAGATTGCGAGTCGAGCGCCCTAAAAACTAGGGCAGTTGTTTCGGGTGTTTTTTATGTTTATGTGTGTGTTTTTTAAAGCAAAGCCACATCGGGCCATCTGCTGTGTCCACCGAAGGAAATCGAACCCCTGAATATAGCGTTGTAAACCCGTAGGCTTACTGCTGTCCCAGCGGGGGAATTTAAAAAAATTACTCACTTGACTTGGCGGAATTTACTTTTTCCACATCGAACTGGTCCTAGTTTTACAATTAAATACTTTAGTTATATAACAAAATATCGAAGATTTACATTAAACTGTTCCTAATTTCATAATAATATACTTTAG
>NW_013808208.1:0-513 GCF_000517525.1 Limulus polyphemus
AGTGGAATTCTATGGTATTAATGTAGTAATTTATGAATTTTTAGTTATTATAATGTATATATAAAACTTAAAAAAAATATTTTGTTTCATATCCTCCATGTGCAATTTTTGTAAAGGTTTAGCAACCTACGTCAAGCAGCAACCCAATAAAAAGGTTGTTAACTGGAAGAGATAATTGTTTGCTTTACTTCTTTAGTTACTGTTCTATGTTTTAAGAAAAAGAAGTTTAAGAACTTATTTCAAAATAGCAATAATAAATATACATATATAATGCATAACAATAGAAATGTGACTGTATTTTACAAAATACTAGTCTACCGAAACAAAGCCAAGACAAGGTACTTTGTACTGACCAAAGGTCAGTTTTATGTTGTTTGATACAGTATCATGAGTGCACATGAGCTGCGTCATTGTAACTTCTGTATTTTTAGCCAGGCAAAGCTGAAAGGTCAATATAATACAAATAGTAAATATATATAAATGTATAATGTTATGAGATATAAGCTATTTAAT
>NW_013808209.1:0-513 GCF_000517525.1 Limulus polyphemus
GTTTTGAGTGCCATAGAGAATGTCACTTGCCCCTTTCACATCTTTACAAAATTTTGCAGGTTATTAGTAAACATTACAAGGTTTTCGTACATCAGGTTTTTAAATTACGTATGAAGATTTTTTAATCACAGATTTTCTCGTAAACCTTTTTCTTTCAGAATGTTTACTATCCAACAATTTTTAGCAAAACAATTTTGATTTTAAGATTACAAATAATTTAATGCATTAGAACATTTTCAAATTTCACATGCAAAATCTTTATAATTTCCATATAGTTATCAAATTTTTTGTTTAAAAAACTACATTTTATTTGTTATTTTTCACTATTTTATTTCTGTACAGGTTGGTTTGATTTGACCGACTTCATAACCTCAATAAAAGATTAGGAAAGAAATATGAATTATACTTTTTTCTTCCTAGACTGACTACAAGTTATAACATGAAAACACAAATTTTTAGTCTAAACTTAAATCTCATAACATTATACATTTATATATATATATATATATATAT
>NW_013808210.1:0-513 GCF_000517525.1 Limulus polyphemus
ATACTGTGTACTGTCACTAAGAAGAGACAAGATTTAACGATACTGTGTACTGTCAATAAGAAGAGACAAGATTTAACAATACTGTGTCCTGTCAATAAGAAGATACAAGATTTAACAATACTGTGTCCTGTCAAAAAGAAGATACAGGATTTATCAATACTGTGTACTGTCAATAAGAAGACACAAGATTTAACAATACTGTGTCTTGTCAATAAGAAGAAAAAGGATTTATCAATAATGTGTACTGTCAATAAGAAGACACAAGATTTAACGATAATGTGTACTATCATAACAAGTCATAACATTTAATGATACTGTGTACTACCAATAACAAGCCACAAGATTTAACAATACTGTGTCCTGTCAATAAGAAGATACAGGATTTATCAATAATGTGTACTTTCAATAAGAAGACACAAGATTTAACAATACTGTGTCCTGTCAATAAGAAGATACAGGATTTATCAATACTGTGTCCTGTCAATAAGAAGATACAGGATTTATCAATACTGT
>NW_013808211.1:0-512 GCF_000517525.1 Limulus polyphemus
AGTACTGTCTGTTGTATATATCTATATAAATATAATAGTACTGTCTGTTGTATGTATCTATATAAATATAACAGTACTGTCTGTTGTATGTTATCTAGATAAATATAATAGTACTGTCTGTTGTATGTTATCTATATAAATATAATAGTACCGTCTGTTGTATGTATCTATATAAGTATAATAGTACCGTCTGTTGTATGTATCTATATAAATACAATAGTACAGTCTGTTGTATGTATCTATATAAATATAATAGTACCGTCTGTTGTATGTATCTATATAAATATAATAGTACTGCCTGTTGTATGTTATCTATATAAATATAATAGTACTATCTGTTGTACATATCTATATAAATATAATAGTACTGTGTATTGTATGTATCTATATAAATATAATACTACTGTCTGTTGTATGTTATTTACATAACTATAATACTACTGTCTGTTGTATGTTATTTACATAACTATAATAGTACTGTCTGTTGTATGTATCTATATAAATATAACAGT
>NW_013808212.1:0-513 GCF_000517525.1 Limulus polyphemus
AAGACCTACTTTCCAAAAGTAACTGGGTTATAGGGATTTTCCTCCTTTTGTGAAGACCTACCTTTCGAAAGTAACTGGGTTATAGGAATTTTCCTACTTTGGCGACGACCTACCTTCCGAAAGTAACTGGGTTATAGGGAATTTCCTCATTTGACGAAGACCAACCTTCTGAAAGTAACTGGGTTATAGGGATTTTCCTCCTTTGACGAAGACCTACCTTCCGAAAGTAACTGCGTTTTAGGGATTTTCCTCCTTTGACGAAGACCTACCTTCAGAAAGAAACTGGGTTATAGGGATTTTCCTCCTTTGACGAAGACCTATCATTCAAAAGTAACTGGTTTATAGGGATTTTTCTCCTTTGGCGAAGACTTACCTTCCGAAAGTAACTGGGTTATAGGGTTTTTCCTCCTTTGGCGAAGACCTACCTTCCGACAGTAACTGGGTTATAGGGATTTTCCTCCTTTGATGAAAACCAACCTTCCGAAAGTAACTGGGTTATAGGGTTTTTTCCTC
>NW_013808213.1:0-511 GCF_000517525.1 Limulus polyphemus
GAAAGGGTGAGCACGATTGGTGTGACGAGGATTCGACCCCGCGACCCTCAGATTGGGAGTCGAGCGCCCTAACCACCTGGCCATGCCGGGTCCTTTCGTATGTGATGAACATCAGTCTGAGAAACTTATTACGAACAAAAATGTTTCTTTTTGTGAGGGAACTTCACGAAAAAATGGGACTTTCTCCGTCGACTAATTGAAAGAAATATTTCGAAGATAGAAATATGAACGGATAAAACGCATAGAGGGAGAGGATCGTGTTTGAGTATATATATTTGTTGTTCGGTGTATATATTGATATATCTTTCATGTCGGTATGATTTCAAAAAGTGCTCACTTTGGCAGCATCTTTTCTTGCACTCACTAAAATCACAAGGAACGGTAGCATCCAGCGGATAATTTCTCGCGGCTTCTTAGCGAACCTCAGCGTTCTATTTTGCCGGATGCATCCATTGCATCGAAACCCAAACATTTTTGCCAACAGTGGGTTTCAATCAGTCTCTTTGCTGAT
>NW_013808214.1:0-512 GCF_000517525.1 Limulus polyphemus
AACGTTGTACATTTGCTGTTATATTAAAGTTTTTCTTCATTACCCATTCAAGCCGTCTCCAGCCATTATTATACACTTTACATGTTTCAACAGTATTTTATTTTTATGCAGTAAATTATTAAGTAAAACAAAATTTTTATTGTGTTTTGAAACTGGCGAGAGTTTCATATTTATTGTATAATATTAAGTGTTTTTTTCGTTTCTTTAATACATCTGTATTATTGAAATCACGAAGATATCTAATAAATTTGTAGTTTATTTTTGACCCCCCCCTCCTCCCCCGGTGGCACAGTGGTATGTCTGCGGACTTACAACGCTAGAAACAGATAGCCGATTGTGTAGCTTTGTGCTCAGTTACAAACAAAAAAGCTTCACTTTTTTTATTGGCTTATAACCTCATGTAATTCACACCTTCCTCATCATCACATTTAGTTGACTAATGTTCAGATTTCTCATCATTCCGAGTTTGTATTTATAGTAGCACAAGCTGAGGTACCTGTCTTTCATCCGGG
>NW_013808215.1:0-511 GCF_000517525.1 Limulus polyphemus
TTTTCAAAGCAATGTTTATTATCTCTATGTTGGAAGAAAACAACTCCTGAAAGAATTTGTTGCGTCACTCCAGCTGTCTGTGCTTTATTTTGTTTATGTTTTGGCATTATTTATTGCTTTTAAGGTTATATTTCTTTAAAAGAAGTATTTCTTTGCTAAGGGTCGCTCGCCCGTCCACTCGGCATTGCTCTTTTGCGCTTGACTCGCGAACTGCGTTTTTTCTTATATTTTTTTCTTTTTTTAAGAACACTATCCTTGGAGTTTAAAAACTATATGTAGTCTGCTCAAGAGTCAGATCTTCTCGCAGCCTATTTATCCATGCCCCAGGTGGACGTACTTCCAATGTCGTCTATCAAGAGGCTCTTCGGTAAATAAAACTAATTTTTTCACGGATGTGTGATACACTACAAACAAACAAGTACAACTCATCACAATTTCGATGACGAGGAACCCACTTTGAGACTAATAATGGCTGGAGACGGTTTGAATGGGTAATGAAGAAAAACATTAA
>NW_013808216.1:0-509 GCF_000517525.1 Limulus polyphemus
CCCTGTAAGTCTATATTGTTAGACACTTTCCCTATAATCCTGTTGTTAGACTCTGACCCTGTAAGTCTATATTGTTAGACACTTTCCCTATAATCCTGTTGTTAGACTCTGACCCTGTAAGTCTATATTGTTAGACACTTTCCCTATAATCCTGTTGTTAGACTCTGACCCTCCAATCAGTGGCAGCGCTACAGAGGGCAAGGAGGGGCACAATTTTTTCTTGCCCCCAGCCTCCATCAATTTAATCCTACTTGCCAGAGCAAATGTAATGTGTATAACAAGAAAACACGTTCACACTCGTATTACTGTTTCACGGGATGTATTTTTTGTTGCTAGAATTTAACCAGATATATCCTACAATTATAGGTATTCCCTTTAACCCTACTTTGTTATACTAATGATACTACTGCACTAAAATTATTTATTTAATTAAATAATGTTCAAAAATTTTTTCATCAATCCACTTTTAAAGGGACTTGTTATTCCCCCCCCCCAAAAAAAATACAACA
>NW_013808217.1:0-513 GCF_000517525.1 Limulus polyphemus
AGTGTACTCTATCTCTGGTGCAGTAAATACTCTACATATTGTAACTGTTCCAGGTGCAGTAAATACTCTACATAGTATACCCTATCCCTAGTGTAGTAAATACTCTACATACTGTACCCTATCCAGGTGCAGTAAATACGCTACAAAGTGTACTCTATCTCTGGTGCAGTAAATACTCTACATATTGTAACTGTTCCAGGTGCAGTAAATACTCTACATAGTATACCCTATCCCTAGTGTAGTAAATACTCTACATACTGTACCCTATCCCTGGTGTAGTAAATACTCTACATACTGTATCCTATCACTGGTGCAGTAAATACTCTACACACTGTACCCTATTATTGGTGTAGTAAATACTCTACATACTGTACCCAATCTTTGGTGCAGTTAATACTCTACATAGTGTATCCTATCCCTGGTGCAGTAAATACTCTACACAGTGTACTCTATCCTGGTGTAGTATATACTCTACATATTGTACCTATCCCTGGTGCAGTAAATACTTTACTT
>NW_013808218.1:0-513 GCF_000517525.1 Limulus polyphemus
GTCTAATTCTGTACTGGTAGTCAAGTCACATTCAACCGTCTAATTCAGTACTGGTGGTCCAGCCACATTCATCCGTCTAATTCTGTATTGGTAGTCCAGTCACATTCAACCGTCTAATTCTGTACTGGTAGTCCAATCATATTCAACCGTCTAATTCAGTACTGGTGGTCCAGCCACATTCAACCGTCTAATTCAGTACTGGTGGTCCAATCATATTCAACCGTCTAATTCAGTACTGGTGGTCCAGCCACATTCATCCGTCTAATTCAGTACTGGTGGTCCAGCCACATTCATCCGTCTAATTCAGTACTGGTGGTCCAGCCACATTCAACAGTCTAATTCTGTACTGGTAGTCCAGTCATATTCAACCGTCTAATTCAGTATTGGTAGTCCAGTCATATTCAACCGTCTAATTCTGTACTGGTAGTCCAGTCACATTTAGCCGCCTAATTATGTACTTGTAGTCCAATCATATTCAACCGTCTAATTCTGTACTGGTAGTCCAGTCACATT
>NW_013808219.1:0-843 GCF_000517525.1 Limulus polyphemus
CATTTGGACTATGACCAAACTTAGAAGTGAATATTTTTGGAGGGTCAATGTCTCAAAGGTCAAGGTTACAGAAATCCAAAAAATCCCTATTTGTTAACGTGGGGCCAATTTATAACACAGTCAAAAATGACCTGAGTTTGATGAAACTTGGTGGACGTATGTAGAATATTTTTCCTCATTTCCTTGCCAAAAAATGACCCTTGTCCGTTCATAACGATGGACATGAGGACAGATTTTCGTATTTTTTTGAAAGCCTAATGTGATCAACGCTGTGTGGCGGAGGTATATGCGTTCTACTGAGTGCCCCTTGTTTTGACGTTAAGACGTTAATGATTATTGATAACGACAGTGCGTTTAAACAGTACATTATGTAATTTTGATAATTTATTAATGAGTTCATCATTAAACAAGCAGTACGTCAACCGCCATTGTAGTTCCTATAGACATAATATTCAGAACTCTTTTATTATACATTAACAAATCAAGTATATCGTGAGGGTTAAGAAGTTGAAAGTGACCTTTATTCTCCGGATGATACTAATAATAAAACTTTAATAAAGCTAACGTTTTGATTACTGCGATTTCATCAGGGCTAGTAGTGTGAAAAGATACATTAACTTTTTAAATGACTTTTGGTGTTCTATTGATCGAGACTTTTCTAACGCGCTTTTAACAATGTTTAGAATATTACTGTTGATTTATAACTGTTCTATTGCTATAGTACAGTTATGATATTAACTACCGTATTTTTCGGTGTATAAGACGCACTTTTTTTACCCTAAAATTTGATGTCAAAATCTGCTTGCGTCCTATACACCGAAGGTATGAATAATATATATGTAT
>NW_013808220.1:0-512 GCF_000517525.1 Limulus polyphemus
TATTGATGCTCTGAAGACGCTTGTTAAGTCTAACACTCGTGAAATGGCCCTAAAATTGCATGTCTCTCATGAAAAATACGTAAACATCTAAGGAATATGGGATATCTCCATTAAGAAGGTGTTTGGATGTCTCACAAACTCTCAGATGATCATCGTTTCCAACATGCTTCGTCTCTTCTGGCGCGTAATGCGCGTGAGCCATTTTTGGGCAGAATTGCCACCTGTGATAAAAAATGGATTCTCTATGCGAATATTAAACGCCAAAAACAATGGCTCAGTCCTATACTTTCACTCATATATTCTTAGAATTCACTATGACTCATTTATCATGTGGACTTTTTTTCTTTTCATAGTACAATTATAGGTTATCCTAATGTGAAAGTTCTTAATGAAAATATACCTGTATGCGTATTAAAGTTATTTTTACCAGCCGTCATAAATACAATATTGTTGCGTCACAATTCTCACGCCCTCTTGTTTCCAGAACTATCCCGTATCTTGGCGAATGCTCT
>NW_013808221.1:0-833 GCF_000517525.1 Limulus polyphemus
AGACAACCTGTACCTATTGTTACCCTTCACAAAGTTCCAGACAACCTGTACCTATTGTTACCCTTTACAAAGTTCCAGACAACCTGTACCTATTGTTACCCTTCACGAAGTTCCAGACAACCTGTACCTACTGTTACCCTTTACAAAGTTCCAGACAACCTGTACCTATTGTTACCCTTTACAAAGTTCCCGACAACCTGTACCTATTGTTACCCTTTACAAAGTTCCAGACAACCTGTACCTATTGTTACCTTTACAAAGTTCCTGACAACCTGTACCTACTTGTTACCCTTTACAAAGTTCCAGACAACCTGTACCTAGTGTTACCCTTTACAAAGTTCCAGACAACCTGTACCTATTGTTACCCTTCACAAAGTTCCAGACAAGCTGTACCTATTGTTACCCTTTACAAAGTTCCTGACAACCTGTACCTATTGTTACCCTTCATAAAGTTCCAGACAAACTGTACCTATTGTTACCCTTTACAAAAGTTCCAGACAACCTGTACCTATTGTTACCCCTTCATAAAGTTCCAGACAAACTGTACTTATTGTTATCCTTTACAAAAGTTCCAGACAACCTGTACCTATTGTTACCCTTTACAAAGTTCCTGACAACCTGTACCTATTGTTACCCTTTACAAAGTTCCAGACAACCTGTACCTATTGTTACCCTTCACAAAGTTCCAGATAACCTGTACCTATTGTTACCCTTTACAAAGTTCCTGACAACCTGTACCTACTGTTACCCTTTACAAAGTTCCAGACAACCTGTACCTATTGTTACCCTTTACAAAGTTCCCGAGAACCTGTACCTATTGTTACCCTTTACAA
>NW_013808222.1:0-664 GCF_000517525.1 Limulus polyphemus
GAAGACACAGATTTAACGATACTGTGTACTGTCCATAAGAAGACACAAGATTTAACAATACTGTGTACTCTCAATAAGAAGACACAAGATTTAACGATACTGTGTACTGTCAATAAGAAGACACAAGATTTAACGATACTGTGTACTGTCAATAAGAAGGCACAAGATTTAACGATAGTGTACTGTCAATAAGAAGACACAAGATTTAACGATACTGTGTACTGTCAATAAGAAGACACAATATTTAACGATACTGTGTACAGTCAATAAGAAGACACAAGATTTAACGATACTGTGTACTATCAATAAGAAGACACTAGATTTAACGATACTGTGTACTGTCAATAAGAAGACACTAGATTTAACGATACTGTGTACTGTCCATAAGAAGACACAAGATTTAACGATACTGTGTACTCTCAATAAGAAGACTCAAGATTTAACGATACTGTGTACTGTCAATACGAAGACACAAGGTTTAACGATACTGTGTACTGTCAATAAAAAGACACAAGATTTAACGATAATGTGTACTGTCAATAAGAAAACACAAGATTTAACTAACTATGTACTGTCAATAAGAAGACAGAAGATTTAACGATACTGTGTACTGTCAATAAGAAGACACAAGATTTAACGATACTGTGTACTGTCAATAAGAAGC
>NW_013808223.1:0-515 GCF_000517525.1 Limulus polyphemus
TATATTGTTGTTACATTCTACTCTTACGTAACCCGCACACACACCTATGCATATACACTTTTGTTACATGCTGTTATTACGTAACTTACACGAACACCTATTTATATAGTGTTTCAACTCGCTGTTCTTATGTAGCCTGCTTACACACACACACCTATATACAAGTAAAGAAAAACTTTCGGAAAAAAGAAGTAAATGTAGGGATGGCTAATATCAATCTGTAAAAAAACCATGCCAACAAGATAGTATGGATGACATTTGCATCATCCCTGCATAATAACACAAGCATAGTATAGTAGAATGTTAACAGACAAAAATAGGATAAATTATACTCAATTGTGATTGAATAGTTGTATATATATATATATATATTGCTATATGTTAATTCATGCCTGCGCTGTTATGTAGGGATGATGCAAATCCAATCCCTACGATCTTGTTTGCATTATTTTTGAAGGATTGATATTTCTACATTTACTTCCTTTTTTTTAGTATTTTTTCTTTACTTGTTTGTC
>NW_013808224.1:0-748 GCF_000517525.1 Limulus polyphemus
CCACGGATTTTTGCTAAAATAAGAACAAAATCAGTGTTCTATTTCTTTAACAGAAAAATTCGAATTCCGGCTACGTGTTTATTGTGTAAGATGATCTGTTTTGAAGGATTCGTTTGTTAGTAGGATCTTAGAATTTCGCGCAAAGCCACACAAGGCCAGAGGCGTAGCAAGAGGGGGGGGGGGGGCAAGGGAGGGTAATCGCCCCCGGGCGCAGGTGTGAAGGGCGGAAAATTTCCTCGGGCCTATAATGCCTATTAATTAATAATTATGCCATACCCTAGGTTATAGCGCAATTGCCCGACGTTAAGTAAATACGACACATTGTTACTTTATTTGTGTGTATTACACTTGCAGTTTTTAGCTTTTAAAAGCCGTCCACTGAAATACAGTGAGACCGAATTGACGTACAGAAGTAAATTACACTATTCCATCATTCATCTGTAGATCAAATACAAGTCCTAGACTACAACGTACAAGTAAATGTATATTCAACAAAAAGGAAAATACGAGATTGATGTAACATATTAACTGGTGTGCAAAATTAGCAATATATGCAACAGGCAAGGCCTAGATCTAGAAAACATTATAGGCCTAATGTAGTGGTTTGTAATTATATTGGCTGATTGTAAATCACGTCTTACACCAATTAATGTACTAGACTTCACGTCTAATTGCAGTTATAACTATTTCTAGACCCTAGGTCCATCATCATACAAGTTGTAGCCTATATTATAGGCATACTTAGACC
>NW_013808225.1:0-513 GCF_000517525.1 Limulus polyphemus
CTTTACAGTCTCCACACGTGTAAAGATAGACAAGCCAGGAACAATAAGGAATGGGGAGGAGATCTTTAGTAGGGAAAATAATTTTTATGCATGATATGGATTTAAAAACTAATATGAAATCTACTTGAGGGTAGTAACGACCAAGTATGCGGTTAAGTTGACTTTTTAAATTTAATCTTTGTTTGCCAGTATAAGGAAGACACGAGTATATAGTAAGTTTGGGTACTGTTGGTATCTTAATTGGATTTGTGTGTTTCTTTGTTTGGAAGGTGTTGATAATGTTTTCTAATAAGTGTTGTGGATAGCAGTTATGTTTCAGGATATCATGTAAGAATGAAATTTCAGAGTGTAGATTAAGATATGTGGAGAACAGGTTGTAAGCTCTGTTTAGTAAGCATGTAACAAGGTTTCATTTATCTATAAATGGGATAAAGCTATAAAAGTGTCAGTGGATATCTTTTTTTGGTAAATTGATGTGGAAAAAATCCATTAGCATTACGGTTAATGAGCATG
>NW_013808226.1:0-726 GCF_000517525.1 Limulus polyphemus
ACATGTACAGTATTAACTGTTGTAATGGTAGGATATATTTACATCACATGTACAGTAATACCTGTTGTAATGGTAGGATATATTTACATCACATGTACAGTAATACCTGTTGTAACGGTAGGATATATTTACTTCGTTCGCTACATTACATAACCTGAAATGACGAGTGCTAGATTTATGACGTAATCGTGTAGTAAAGGTGAATACTATGAAATACATAAACAGTAACACTATTATGATAAATAGGTTATACTTTAATTGGAATAACAGCTCTTCACCTACTCGGTATCCCCTTGAGTCAATCAAAATCAATATTTAATGATGAGAAACTCACTTTTTAGAAAATAAAATTTGGGGACGGCTTGATTGGGTAGTGAAAGAAATTTATTACAAACTAGCTGGAGTATCCGACCCCTGGACGGAACTTATGTAAAATCATGATTAATAAAAGGTTATATTAGGACATGAAAAACTGCTTCTCTTATATGTAATTATAAAAAATGAAAAACACAAAATGAAAAAGCGTAAATTTGCAAGTATGTCCGCATCGGCCCAACAAACCTTCATGCCAAATTTGGTGACGATCTATCAACAGGGGGCGAAGTAGTGACAAAAAATGCCAATAAAAACTGAAAACACAAATTACAAAACTGAAAATTTGTATGTATCTCCCCATAGACCCAGTGAACCATCAAACAAAATATGCAGAAGATCCACCCACAGGAA
>NW_013808227.1:0-513 GCF_000517525.1 Limulus polyphemus
GTCGCTAGTTAATATGGGAACTATGTGCTTAGCATGCGCTAGTTTATAGGGGAACTATTTATGTGCTTAGCGTCGCTAGTTTATATGGGAACTATGTGCTTAGCATACGCTAGTTTATAGGGGAACTATCTATGTGCTTAGCGTCGCTAGTTTATATGGAAACTATCTATGTGCTTAGCGTGCGCTAGTTTATATGGAAACTATGTATGTGCTTAGCGTGCGCTAGTTTATAGGGGAACTATCTATGTGCTTAGTGTCGCTAGTTAATATGGGAACTATGTGCTTAGCATGCGCTAGTTTATAGGGGAACTATCTATGTGCTTAGCGTCGCTAGTTTATATGGAAACTATCTATGTGCTTAGCGTCGCTAGTTTATATGGGAACTATCTATGTGCTTAGCATGCGCTAGTTAATATGGGAACTACTGTATGTGCTTAGAGTCGCTAGTTTATATGGGAACTATCTATGTGCTCGGCGTGGCTAGTTTGAGAAAGCGTGACGTCGAAGAAGGAT
>NW_013808228.1:0-511 GCF_000517525.1 Limulus polyphemus
ACTGATGAAACTTTTTCTACAGTAACCCACATCTTTGTCTCAATTAGCATAATAAATCATGCCTAGTATTTATGTACATTGATTGACACTGGGTGTGAAGACCTAACAAGAAAATTCTGAGATTATAAACAAGAACCCCACAATTTTGTTCACTAAGATAGAAAATCCATCATTTCTCTTCATTCTTACAAATAAAATTTGTAAAAGCTTTTTAAATGAATATATAATGATTCTTATGAAATTGATTTGTAATGTTTCCTTATGATTTCTATTAAAAATAAATTACTAAGTCTTATTTAAATGGAAAAGTCCACCATATATATATATATATATATATACCAGTTTCAAATTACATTTTTCAAAAAGAAATATCTTATTGAAACCACTTAAAATTTAAAGAAAAAAAAAACTGGTTCCATAACGATAAGCCAAAATAATCAGTTTAAATGGTTTATGCATATAACTTTACTACTAACACTTGTAGTAAGTGTTGTGCTACACTGAGAAGAAA
>NW_013808229.1:0-514 GCF_000517525.1 Limulus polyphemus
GTATCTGAACAACCGAACTTTTTTAATTGTCAACAGTAAATTTTTTTAACATTTACATTTTAAAAAAGGGGGGGGAGACTATAATGTTTTTGCTATTTTGTAGCAAAAGTTTTTGAATTGTCTTTTTGATTATCCCAACAGTTTGAAGTTTTTGTCCCTCTGTGTGATGTCCAACAAAGTCTAAAGAAAGGAGAAGTCATTGAGGTGAGTTCTGGCTCTGCAACAGTCACATATTAGTACTTCTTTCAATGATATTTTCCATGTTTATTATGTTGTTCTCTTTTAAAAACTGAACTCATGAAAACATTTACCTTCGACTTGTAATCAGTGGAATATAAAAAGTATAGTGATCCAGTAATAAAAAATTATTTTTAAGTTTCTTCTCCTACAGAGCAAGATAATTCTCTGATAACACAGGCCTGCAAACTTAAACTTCACTAAAGTTCTTTTGGTTTTAATAATGGATGTTCCATAATTTAGCTACGCAAATTTCGAAAATAATATTAATTTTTTT
>NW_013808230.1:0-793 GCF_000517525.1 Limulus polyphemus
GAAATCACGTATTATTATATCGATTTTAATTATTTGAACGACACAGCGCTTGTGACTATACGGGGGTTGTTGTTTCTTAGCGCAAAGTGACACAATGAGCTATCTACGCTCTGCCCGCCTTGAGGAATCATATAGAGGAGATTAGACAGGTTGTATTTAAAAGTATAGAATAGTGTATGGAGGTTGTAATTAAAAGCATAGAACAGTGTATGGGAGTTGTAATTAAAATTATAGAATAGTGTAGACAGGCTGTATATAAATCAATGTTCCACCATCTCCTAATAATATAAACCAATCTTCCAGCATCTCTAAATGGCATAAATCAATGTTCTACCATCTACTAATGATATAAATCAATGTTCCAGCACCTCATAATGGCATAAATCAATGTTCCAGTATCTCCTAATTATATAAACCAATGTTCCAGCATCGCCTAATGATATAAATCAATGGTCCACCATCTCCTAATAATATAAACCAATCTTCCAGCATCTCCAAATGGCATAAATTAATGTTCTAGCATCTTCTAATGATACAAATCAATGTTCCGGCATCTTCTAATGATATAAACCAACGTTCCAGCATATCCTAATGATATAAACCAATGTTCCAGCATCTACTAATGATATAAATCAATGTTCTACCATCTACTAATGATATAAACCAATGTTCCACCATCTACTAATGATATAAACCAATGTTCCAGCATCTACCAATGATATAAATCAATGTTCTACCATATACTAATGATATAAGTCAATGTTCTAGCATCGCCTAATGATATAAACAATGT
>NW_013808231.1:0-509 GCF_000517525.1 Limulus polyphemus
AGAAAAGGTCAGCTTTCAGAGAAGTTTGAGGGACTTTGCTGGCACTGTTATAAACCTGGGCATAATAGAGCTCAATACTGGAAACTTCAACACAGGGGAGGTGCCACAGCAGGAAAGGCTGGTAACCAGAAAGGTTGTTGGAACTGTGGAAAGCACGGACATTTGAGGAGCCAGTGTAGGAAGAATATTACCAACAAGTCGGCCTCAAGGATACCAGTAGTGGTTGGTGTTGAGCGACGCCCATCAACCCCCATCATGAAAGTCCCAACAGCTAGGTGTAAAATGCCAAGCACACACAGTGTCTATGTGACAGGAAAGGTGCTGGATAACAAAGGAGTACCAGAAGCTGTACAGAAACTCTGTGCTGTGACAGGACATGCAAGGTTGTGGGGACCAGTGTGGGTAACTATCGAGCTGATGGGCATTAAAAACAGACAGAAAGTGTACTTGGCTGACGATTGAAGACCAATGCATATTAGGATTGGACTATCTACTACCGAGGAAGTGTG
>NW_013808232.1:0-512 GCF_000517525.1 Limulus polyphemus
TTATATTTAAAAACACATTGTGATAAAAGTTTAGATAAACGACCTTTACACTCCGGATGTATATGTATATTTGTTTTTTTTACTACCAACGTTTCGCTTTTACAGCTTCTTCAGAGTTAATATATACAAACTGTTTGATAATGAAGTATACGTTATATATAAAAAGAAACTTACTTTGCTTTCCATCGTACCAGCTTTCTGTTTCCACGGAAACAAGACGTCAGTAAACTCGTTCACCATCAATAATATGTACATTAACACACACACACACACACTGAATTATTTTCTTGGTCAATATATTGTTGGAAGTTTAACTGTTGTGATTGAAGTATTTTCCTAGAATCAAACTCAATCATGAGGAACTCAAAATATTTTTAATGAAGAAATACGAAATATTAAAATAGTTATTTAAGTATTTTGCTTACGAAAAACAACTATAAAGTACATATATATATATATATATATATATATGTGTGTGTGTGTGTATGTTTAGCTGTATTAGTAACGTTTCG
>NW_013808233.1:0-950 GCF_000517525.1 Limulus polyphemus
CTTTCCTCCATTCCTATGAGAAAACACGATAAGACTGTTCGGGTCGGGAATGTCTCAAGAATGAGGCAGCAGTGAGGAAGGTTCCGCTGGCTTCCTGGGTCGTCTTCCTACCGCTTCAGGCCGAAAGAGCTTGCTGTTTTTACGAATGAAAGTCACACATAACTAGCTACAAACAAGTGTTGATAAAATACCAGAAACAACCGAATTGACTCTAGTCGCGAAGTAAAATTGTGTAAGTGACGTTTGTATAAAAATGACTCGACAGTAGGTTTTCTAGATAACGTACAATTTTGTAATACGCCGTAGACCTTTGCTTGTAAGATAAAAACACTTGAAGAAGAGATATCTGAACCGAATATGTGTAGATGTGAGCTTAGTGTAATCTTCTATATATACTTTATTTTACACTTATCAGCTTGATTGTGTATGTTTAGTGTTTCAAGTGGTATAAAACTTTAATACGCATTGATTTCATGTTTTCTAACTGTAGGCACATTTATTTAAAAAAATATTATGTTTTATTATATTGTTAGTTACACACACACAACACACACACACTGTCTTTTTCCAGGTTTCCATTGTGTGATTTTAAGATGTATTTGGTTACACTGGGAAATATATTTCGTGAGTTTTCATTTGTCTGTGTTGTATATTTCAATGACTTTTTCTCCGTTTGTAGATATTAGGCTACTAGATATCGAGTGATTCGAATATCTTATTCAATGTAAACTGTAGACGTGTGATTTTGTTCCAACGTACATCAAAAATTTGTTTTTTTTAAGATTGCTGGTTTCATAGTAAAACCGCCCTTTATACACAGTTCTAAAATATAATATGGATACGCTGGCATTTATGATGTTATTTGTTATAGATACTTCGAATTTAAGGTTGTTTGAAAATTTCTTAGAATATTTCTTGAAAGTTTTGTGTGTGTGTGTGTACAAGGTCAG
>NW_013808234.1:0-749 GCF_000517525.1 Limulus polyphemus
CGCCAAAGCTTCCTTACAAACTAAAGAATTTGTTAAACTCTTTATTCAAACATTAATAACGCCAAAGTTTCCTTACAAACTAAAGAAGTCGTTAAACTCTTTATTCAAACATTAATAACGCCAAAGTTTCCTTACAAACTAAAGACTTTGTTAAACTCTTTATTCAAGCATTAAAAGACCACAAAGCTTCCTTACACCTAACAACAAAGAATTTGGCAAAATCGCTGTTACTTAAATGAAACTACTGTGCTTTATTGTTCCATCGCTTTTACATTGTCCCTTTTCCTCGTGAGAAATGCTCCCACGTGAACAAAGTGTTGCCTAGCATTAATGAGCAGATCCGTGTGCATTGGTATGATGACTTTCAGTGTTGTCATATTAACACTTACACTAATGTGTTGTCGCATAAACACTCAACAATTACATGATCATAATAGGAACAGCATTACTTCTAAAATATTAACAAACTATAGCAGCTTGAAACGGACTTAATGGTCTTAACAGTGTAATCAATAATCTTTAGTTAATTATAAGTTTTATGAAGTGTAATCAATAATCTTTAGTTAATTATAAGTTTTATGAAGTGTAATCAATAATATTTAGTTAATTATAAGTTTTATGAAGTGTAATCAATAGTCTTTAGTTAATTATAAGTTTTATGAAGTGTAATCAATACTCTTTAGTTAATTATAAGTTTTATGAAGTGTAATAAATACTCTTTAGTTAATTATAAGTTTTATGAAGTGTAA
>NW_013808235.1:0-513 GCF_000517525.1 Limulus polyphemus
TAGAATATTATTGTTAGGAGGGTCAACTAGGCTTTATATGTGTACATTATAGAATATTATTGTTAGGAGGGTCAACTAGGCCTTATATGTGTACATTATAGAGTATTATTGTTAGGAGGGTCAACTAGGCCTTATATGTATACATTATAGAATATTCTTTTCTGAAGTGCCAACTCGGCTTTGCATGTTTTTTCCACCTTCTGATAGAATTTGTCAAAGTCAAACCACTCGTTGTAAAAACTTGTTTTTAATATCAGGAACTGTATCTTTGGATTATACTTTGTACAATGTGACTTGTTCCACATCTATTGCTCCACAATTTTTTTATGCATTTGTATAAACAGATTTGTGAATGTAAAAATCGATTAAAATGCGGTAGTTCTTACAAAGTTAGAAGACTTTTTTACCCGTATATAGGACTAAGGTTATACCCGACTAAGAAAGATTGATATCAGGTGTACACGTGGCTCGTTCTAGAAGATGAACCCTTACATAAAAGATGCTAAGTCATAT
>NW_013808236.1:0-513 GCF_000517525.1 Limulus polyphemus
AAACTGTTAAATTGTGACACATTTAGTACTCTATCGGATGTGTCACCTTAAAATCATCCCTCTATCACTAAACTGTTAAATTGTGACACATTTAGTACTCTATCGGAAGTGTCACCTTAAAATCATCCCTCTATCACTAAACTGTTAAACTGTGACACATTTAGTATTTTGGGTAAAAGAGTGAAAAATTAGCGTTTTGATTAAATCTAAACAAAATTTGGAATAGTGTACATGAAAAAAATGCATAACTCAATAATTACTGTACATCAAGTGCAGATACAATGAAACTAACTAACTCACATCATGTTATTGTATTAACATAGAAGGATAGTGTACATCACCAAATATAACTCAATAATTACTGTACATCAAGTGCAGATACAATGAAACTAACTAACTCACATCATGTTATTGTATTAACATAGAAGGATAGTGTACATCACCAAATATAACTCAATAATTACTGTACATCAAGTGAAAACTAACGATCTCACATCACGTTATTGTATTAAG
>NW_013808237.1:0-514 GCF_000517525.1 Limulus polyphemus
ATGTGATACACAAAAATCTATGGTCATCTGTTTTTTTTAATATTTACTTTCAAGTTAAATTAACAAATTGAGTAATGTATAGTTCTAAAATTTGAATTATAATGTACAGCTTGATACCAAACTTATTGACATAAATTCATGAAATAGTAGTTCAATAAAATTTTGGATGCGAGTCAATAAACGAGATGACACAGCCTTTCACCTGTGACCTGTCTCAAAAGGGTTAACTTAGGGTGTATAGAGGAAAAACTCTATAACTTGGGCCCTTCTTTAGTAGTATCCCACCCTTGTTTTTCATCACAGTTTCATTAACTGCTTTTTTTTTTTTACATTGGCTCATTTTGTCATGCGTTTTATCTAACCGTTGGAATTTTTTCAAAATAACATCTCTGCGAGCTGTGAATTCTTGCCTTCAGAGCTCACAACTAGAATATTGTGGGCCCCAAGCATACATCTTCCCTATCTGGTATCTAGGTTCGCTATTTACTGCCCACACTTTCTTATAACATTTTCA
>NW_013808238.1:0-512 GCF_000517525.1 Limulus polyphemus
ACTTTTGTGTGAACAAGGATATCTTTTAGAGTTCTACTTTTACGGAAGGAGACAACGGGAACTTCAGGAAATATCTGTTTAAGGCGATCGTTCAGTTGTAAGAGTTGAAAATGTTTTTTTTTTTCAGAATTCGTGAAAATTTTCTGAGTTTAAAGTAATAGGTAATGATAAGAGGAATTATATTTGAAATTTTAATATTGTTCTATTTTAGGATGTTTTTTTCACTGAGTGCTGTTAGCCTTTTCGATCTGTCTGTCGAATTCGGTATCTTTATATCCTCTTTGTAACATGGTTTGTTTTAGATCCTTGGTGTGTTTTCTGTAGTCTGTTTCATCTGAGCATATTTTCTTTATTCTAAGATCCTCACTGCATGTAATGTTCCGTTTAGTGTGAGCGGGGTGACAGCTTTTATAGTGAATGTATTGTCTGTAAGTTTTTTGTACAAGTCGGTGTGTAAAGTTCCGTCCTTTAAAAGACAGTGACGTCAAGAATGTTAATTTGGGTAGGTGAGT
>NW_013808239.1:0-629 GCF_000517525.1 Limulus polyphemus
CATTTGTATAGTTATTGTATGTATCTACAAATAATTTGCCATAATTTTAACTTATAGAACATTTCTTTAGTTATTGTATGTATCTCCAAATAATGTGACATAACTTTGACTTCAAGAACATTTCTATAGTTAATGTATGTATCTACAACCACCATGCTATAACTTTGACATCTACATTTCTATACTTACTATATGTATCTCTAAATAATTTGTCATAACATTGACTTTTAGAACGTTTCAATAGTTACAGTATGCTTCTTCAAGTAATGTTTCATAACTTTGACTTCTAGAACATTTCTATAGTTATTGTATGTATCTTTAAATAATGCGACTAACTTTGACTTCTAGAATATTTCTATAATTACTGTATGTATCTACAAATTAATATGCTATAACTTTGACATCTAGAACGATTCTATAATTACTATATGGATCTGCATATAATATCCCATAACTTTGATTTCTATAACATTTCTATAATTACTGTATGTATCTACAAATTAATATGCTACAACTTTGACATCTTGAACAATTCTATAGTTACTATATGGATCTTCAAATAATAGGCGATAACTTTGACTTTCAGGACATTTCTATATTTACTGTATGTATCTACAAATAAGTGACAT
>NW_013808240.1:0-513 GCF_000517525.1 Limulus polyphemus
TTATACTTAAATTATACAATTATAGTTTCACTCAGGACCAGTTAGGCACATCTGGACCTGGTTTCACTTTAACTGCCATTATTGAGACCACCCATACTCATGTTAATTAATGTGACACAACAGTAAGAAAATCAATGCAGATGAGCGTGTATGCTGGTAAATCATGTTTATGAGCACCATATAAATTACTGGCAGTTGCTAAATCCCATTTAAAATCTCGATAGGTTTAACTACACGCACACTACAGGAGATAAGTCTGAAATTGCTCGAATGAAAATTACACACACTGTACAGAAGGGTGTAGTCATAACATAATATAAGCCTAGAGGCTCAAAGGCTACATTTAATATTAAAGGTTTTGATAGAATGAGAAAACTTAAATATAGGCTAACTAATTAGTAGTGCTAGATTACAGTTCCTAGATTTAGTCGCTAGTACATCTAGATCTAACATTAACGTTAGACCTGTTATTTCCATCTTTTTAGTCTTAGGTTTGAATCTAGATGTAATAAT
>NW_013808241.1:0-736 GCF_000517525.1 Limulus polyphemus
ATATTCAACTATTCAAAAGCGCTCGAGTTTTGGGCCTCGTTTTGAAAATATGTTCTTAATAAACGGTTATTTTCATAGATGGGCCCTAAATATGGTAAATACGACAAATAAAGAAGGGTTCAAAAGTATAATGTGCAAGAGGATTGTTTGTGTGCACAAAGCTACACGATGGGTTCTGCCCACCACGGGTATCGAAACCCGGTTTCTAGTGTTGTATATCCGCAGACATACCGCTCTACCACTGGAGGTTTGTTGATATAACGATATGTTGCATTCCTCTAAGGATAATTATACCACGTCATTTGGTGTTGTTTTTATCATAAGCGAATTAAGGATAATTATACCACGTCATTTGGTGTTGTTTTTATCATAAGCGAATTAAGGATAATTATACCACGTCATTTGGTGTTGTTTTTATCATAAGCGAATTAAACAACTATTGTAAGAACAAAAATCATATAAAAACTTTTTAATAATTTGTTAAAGGATGTAATGTTACAAACATGGCCGCTATTTATTGCCTGGACATTGTGTTACAAACATGGCCGTTATTTATTGCCTGGATGTAGTGTAACAGATGTGGCCGCTTCTTTATTGCCTGGATATAGTGTAACAAATAGGGTCGCTACTTATTGCCTGCATATAGTGTAACAAACATGGCCGTTATTTATTGCCTGGATATAGTGTAACAAATATGGTCGCTACTTATTGCCTGCATATAGTGTAACAAATATGG
>NW_013808242.1:0-531 GCF_000517525.1 Limulus polyphemus
AAATACGTTTACTTGTTATTCTCCTGTACTGTTGTTACTAACTCAACGATAAATACGTTTACTTGTTATTCATCTGTACTGTTGTTAGTAACTCAACAATACTTACGTTTACTTGTTATTCATCTGTACTGTTGTTAGTAAATCAACAATAAATACGTTTACTTGTTATTCATCTGTACTGTTGTTAGTAACTCAACAATAAATACGTTTACTTGTTATTCATCTGTACTGTTGTTAGTAACTCAACAATACTTACGTTTACTTGTTATTCATCTGTACTGTTGTTACTAACTCAACAATAAATACGTTTACTTGTTATTCACCTGTACTGTTGTTAGTAACTCAACAATAAATACGTTTACTTGTTATTCACCTGTACTGTTGTTAGTAACTCAACAATAAATACGTTTACTTGTTATTCACCTGTACTATTGTTAGTAACCCAACAATAAATACGTTTACTTGTTATTCTCCTGTACTGTTGTTACTAACTCAACGATAAATACGTTTACGTGTTATTCATCTGTACTG
>NW_013808243.1:0-514 GCF_000517525.1 Limulus polyphemus
GCTGACTTATTGGTGGTATTTTCTTACACTGGCTCCTCATATGTCCTTGCTCTCCACAGTTCCAACAACCTTTCTGGGAAGCAGAATTTCCTGCTGTGGCATCTCCCCTGTGTTGAAGTTGCCAACATTGAGCTCTCTTGTGCCCAGGTTTATTACAGTGCCATCAAAGCCCCTCAAACCTCTCTGAAAGCTACCCTTTTCTGGACTTGAATCCTGACTGCTGTACCAACCTTGGTACCTCTGGACTTAACGTAGGATTCAAATTCAAGAGCTCTGGCCATTACATCCTGCATAGTTGAGGGGTGTGCTTGCTTCACTTGTACCTTTAGTTGTGGACTACCAAGGCGTCTACGAACTGATCCCTCAGCACCAATTTGAGGAGATCGGGTGGTGCAGTTGGGTAGGCCTTGTGTGCCATACTTTCCAAGTCCTGTGCTACATCTTGCAGACCCTCCCCTTTAGCACGGACTCTCGTCCTAAACCTAACCCTGTAGGCTTCAGACTGATTTTGGGT
>NW_013808244.1:0-513 GCF_000517525.1 Limulus polyphemus
TAGCCGCGGCATAGCACCTCATAGAGTGGTTCTGAGTTTGTCTTCAAGTACAAACTTTTAGCTCATAACTCTATCTCTTGACGATTTGAAATATAATTATAGCCGCGGCTATTGAGGATTCCATCTTGTTAGCCGCGACATAGCAGCTCATATAATGGCTTTGAGTTTTTTCAAGTACAAACGTTTGGCTCATAGCTCCATCCTTTGACTAATTTGAGATCTACTTACAATTGGGGCTATTGAGGATTCCCTCTTGTTTTTATTTGCAGTAATATTAGGGTAATATTTTCGTATCAGTTGTAACCGATTTAATGATTTACAAAAACTGACTTTATAGAAAATTACAAATTTACTTTCATACTAATAATGGTTGGAGACGGCTTGAATGGGTAATGAAGAAAAACTTTAATATAAGATTAACATAACAGCAAATGTACAACGTTTCGACAAGGTTTTGTCATCATCAGGTACAAGTACTTTACACTGACACAGATATATATATATATATATACA
>NW_013808245.1:0-510 GCF_000517525.1 Limulus polyphemus
ATTATACTGACCTTTCAGTCGTACCTGGCTAACAATACAGAAGTTACAATGATGTGGCTCACGTGCACTTGTATTACTGGTCTGTGCAAAGTAACTTGTCTTGGCAGTGTTTTAGTAGACTAGTATTTTGTAAAATATAGTCCAATTTCAATTATTGTACATTATATATGTATATAGCTTATTGCTATTTTGAAATAAGTTTTTAAACATGTTTTTCCTAAAACATAGAACAGTAAATAAAGAAGTAAAGCAAGCAATTCTCTTCTAGTTACGACCTTTGTACTCAGTTGCTGCTTTACGTAGTTTGCTAAGCCTTTAAAAATTTTGTATGTCGAGGATATGAATCAAAATTTTTTTTTAGGTTTTATATATACATTTGAATAACTAAAAAATCATAAATTACTACATTAATACCATAAAATTCCACTATAATTTATCAAACTTAGTAACTTAGATGTATTTTAGTCTAAAAAAATATGAAATTTTCGAGCAGAGTAAAGACACCCCGAA
>NW_013808246.1:0-999 GCF_000517525.1 Limulus polyphemus
TCCACTTCACCATCATTATCTCTTTCAGTCGGCTTGACTTTAGCTTGATTGCACCTAATTAGTTCAACCTCTCTTTTAACAGTTACCAGAACCTGGCCTTTGTTATTCCCAAACGTCATTTTATCAAAATCAAATACAAACTTCCTTGGTAGTAGATTGTCCAATCCTAGTATGCATTCGTCTTCAATGTCAGCCAAGTATACTTTCTCTCTGTCCTTTATGCCCATGAGCTCAATAGTTACCCACACTGATCCCCACAATCTTGTAGAATGTCCTGTCTCACCATAAAGCTTCTGCATGGCTTCTGGTACTCCTTCGGACAGTCCACAACCCTCTACCATGCAGGATGCAATGGCCAGAGCTCTCGAATTTGAATCCTACATTAAGTCCAGCACAGAGGTACCGAGGTTGGTACAGTCATCTGGATTCAAGGCCAGTAAAGGTCAGCTTTCAGAGAAGATTGAGGGACTTTGCTGGCACTGTAGCAACCTGGGCACAAGAGAGCTCAATGCTGGAAACTTCAACACAGGAGAAGTGCCACAGCAGGAAAGGCTGGTATCCAGAAAGGTTGTTGGAAGTGTAGAAAGCACGGACATTTGAGGAGCCAGTGTAGGAAGAATATTACAAAGAAGTCGGCCTCAAGGAGACCAGTAGTGGTTGGTGTTGAGCGACGCCCACCAACCCCCATCGTGAAAGTCCCAACAGCTAGGTGTAAAATGCCAAGCACACACAGTGTCTATGTGACATGAAAGCTGGATGGCCAAAGGTGCAACTTTGTCATAGACTCTGCGTCTCAGCAAACCCTTGTGTGCATCAAGGTGTTAGATCATAAGGCATCTGCAAACTGGTCTCTCAGCAACAACTTGAGGAGATCGGGTGGTGCGGTTGGGTAGGCCTTGTGTGCCATGCTTTCCAAGTCTTGTGCCAGCTCTTGCAGGCTCTCCCCTTTAGCACGGTTTCTCGTCCTAAACCTTGCCTTTTATACTTCTGACTGATTCT
>NW_013808247.1:0-514 GCF_000517525.1 Limulus polyphemus
GGTTAGCAGAGCATAGATAGCCCATTGTGTAGCTTTGTGCATAAATTCAAACAAACAAATTACTATACCGCCCCCCAGTAGCACAGCGGTATGTTTGCGGACTTACAACGCTAGAAACCGGGTTTCGATACCCGTGGTGGGCAGAGCATAGATAGCCCATCGTGTAGCTTTGTGCATAAATTCAAACAAACAAATTACTATACCTCAAATATTCACCAATTTTTTTTCCCATATCTAAAAATCACAGTTTATTTTCTCTGAATATCTTTTATCTGTCGCTCCTTCTCTCGTGTTTTGCTCTTCTAATTATTATTCTTTTCGTATCTCTCCCTCATTTTGTTTCTGCCGTGCTTGAGTATTTAAAATTAAACTGTTTCTGCTGGTGTCGACGGTCACCTAATTTCTTCTTCCCCCACCCTTTTATTCGCATCATTTTAATTTATTGTTCTTCACAATGATTTTTTTTCCCGTTTCGTCTTCTACGTGTACACAGCGTGGTCACAAGTAAATTGAT
>NW_013808248.1:0-1045 GCF_000517525.1 Limulus polyphemus
ACGGGTACTGAAACCCGGTTTCTAGCGTTGTAACTCCTCAGACATACCTCTGTGCCACTAGGGTGGGGCATTCCAGAAGTAGGGTAAACCAGCGAACAAACCAGAAAACTACAGACCCATCACATTAACCGGCTGTTTAGGAAAATTATTTAAAAAAATATTAACAACAGACTACTATTATACCTAGAAATCAAATCAAAACTGCCCGAAGTCCAAAATGGTTTTTGTAAAGCTAGACAAACAAACAAACAAACAATGGATCATCTAATTAGACAAACAGAACAAACAAACAACGGCTTCAATAAGAAACACTGCATTGTCGCATGTTTTCTCGATATACAGAAAGCATTGGGCAAGGTTTGGCACAACGCCCTCAGATTCCAAATGTCCAAAATGGGACTTCTGAAAGAAATTATTCTTCCTGGAAGATAGGAGCATCAAATTCAATGTTGAAGGCACCTGTTTGGAGAATATCACAACGGAATTAGGTGTCCCACAAGGAAGGGTAGTTAGCCCTACATTGTTTATCAAGCATGTAAGCACCATGCCAGGGTAGTTAGCCCTACATTGTTTATCAAGCATGTAAGCACCATGCCAGGGTAGTTAGCCCTACATTGTGTATCAAGCATGTAAGCACCATGCCAGGGTGGCATGGTGCTTACATGCTTGATAAACAATGTAGGGCTAACTAGGGTAGTTAGCCTACATTGTTTATCAAGCATGTAAGCACTATGCCAGGGTAGTTAGCCCTACATTGTTTATCAAGCATGTAAGCACCATGCCAGGGTAGTTAGCCCTACATTGTGTATCAAGCATGTAAGCACCATGCCAGGGTAGTTAGCCCTACATTGTGTACCTTCTATTCTCAGCTCCCAGATGATGTTGACTTCTGGAAGAATGCCCTAAACCCAACAACAGCAACATATAACCATTACTAAATGAAATATTACAATTCTGTAACAAATGGAAAACTGAAATCAACACACATAAAACACAAATAATACTTGGTTCACAAAACCAAGTAAAACAAGAACAATCAGAGAGA
>NW_013808249.1:0-513 GCF_000517525.1 Limulus polyphemus
GTTTGAAATTATGAACATTGCTCAACATCATGAAAATTAAACCTTATTTTCAATAAGCAATCCTGAAAAATATTTGGGGGTGCTTAACTTTTTTCCAGGTGTATATATTCATACCTATATGCATTGCAATGACTTCTTCCACAGTATTACAAAACTCAATACAAGTTACTACCTGTATGCATGACACATGCATAAAATCTACTGACAATTAAACCAGTCTCCACGTGTGATGCCCATATATTCATACCTATATGCATTGCAATGACTTCTTCCACAGTATTACAAAACTCAATACAAGTTACTACCCCATATGCATAAAATCTATTGACAATTAAACCAGTCTCCACGTGTGATGCCCATATATTCATACCATATTGAAAATAATGATTTAATTCAAAATGTATAAAAACATAAAATTTCTGAGTACGATATCCAGGATACATATATTAACATTTGGAACACTTCACCCTTTTCCATTGTACCTCGGAAGAAGGCTGTGGAGTTCCAAGTAGG
>NW_013808250.1:0-512 GCF_000517525.1 Limulus polyphemus
AGTTATGTGTGGTAAAATAACAAACTTCTCTTCCCAGTGTGGCGGGTTAGTGGAGAGGGTAAATATAGACTGTCAATGGCATGCTTGCTAAGTTTGTTATCCCAGACTGAATCAATTGATGGTGTTTCACAATGGAACAAAGATCAACAGGTTGTTCACCACATATACTAATGTTTGATTGAGAAATTGTGCTTTGTAAATATGTGTAGTGGTTAAGGATGTGCATTAGTTAATGTGCACAATTCTGAGCATCAACAGCTAGGAAAGGCCATCATATGTCAAAAAGATTATATTAAAAACAGTAAAGGAATGGATACATCAATGTGAAGCTAGATTAAAGTTATGTCCAGTCTCTTTCTTTGCTCCAGATTATAAAAGAACTTAAATTCTTGATGGAGAAACCGAAGTTTAATAATGAAGATGAAGACAGTTGATAAAACATTTTATTTACAAGGTTCGAGTGTTTCGGAATAACTTATTCCATCTTCAGCGAAATCTGAAAACTGAGTTAC
>NW_013808251.1:0-982 GCF_000517525.1 Limulus polyphemus
ATACTTTACAAGATAAGACCTAGATTAAACCGTACGAGTAGGAGTATCTTTATTATTAGAAACACTGACTATATGATAAGTAGGTTTCACGTAAGTCCTACTTTACAAGATAAGATCTAGAAATTCTAGATTTCGTTCAGCTCGAATAGTTTTTATATTCTCAGTTAACAAAATTATACTAAAAGGAGACTAAACTCAATGCAAGGATAAATGAAACGAGCGTACAGTTTGGGGATAGAACCCCTTTTATTATGAAACGAGCGTACAGTTTGGGGATAGAACCCCCTTTTATTATGAAACGAGCGTACAGTTTGGGGATAGAACCCCTTTTATTATGAAACGAGCGTACAGTTTGGGGATAGAACCCCTTTTATTAGAGATTAATATTTATCATAAGAATCAAAATTAATTGGCAAAACTTAGATATAGGAACATTTTTCTCCATGAAAATTTTTAATGTTTCGAAATAAAAACATAAACATTTATGTGGTGCTCCCACACACTACGAAAGACGAAATGAAAAGCTATTACTACAGATACAGTGTGTATTATCAAATTTTTATATATCTATTATAGATGAATGATTCCATAATATGATATTTCAATAACAAAATGTTATCTACTTATATATACATCCGCTCCATATTTCATCAGAGTGCAAGAAGTCGCGTAACGAAATAGGTCATTTATCTATCAGAATAGTTTATCAAAACAGTATTTAAACTAAAATTAGTACACCTATTAAAAATAAGGATAGGTAACAAAACAAGAAAATATTCTAAACATTATAAACTGGTAAATAATAGGTTAAGGTCAGGCATCAAATAATCTAGCAATCATAACATTCTATAAGCTTTACCTTCAGACTGTACACTTAATAAAATTGTCAGTTTCTACTGCTACACATCCTTTACATTCAGACTGTACACTTAATAAAATTGTCAGTTTTTACTGCTACACATCCTTTACATTCAGACTGTAC
>NW_013808252.1:0-514 GCF_000517525.1 Limulus polyphemus
ATGCAATGTCCAGAGCTCTTGAATTTGAATCCTACGTTAAGTCCAGCACAGAGGTACCAAGGTTGGTACAGTCATCAGGATTCAAGGCCAGAAAAGGGCAGCTTTCAGAGAAGTTTGGGTGTCTTTGCTGGCACTGTAATAAACCTGGGCACAAGAGAGCTCAATGCTGGCAACTTCAACACAGGGGAGATGCCACAGCAGGAAAGGCTGCTACCCATAAAGATTGTTGGAACTGTGGAGAGCAAGGAAATATGAGGAGCCAGTGTAAGAAGAATATTACCAATAAGTCAGCCTCAAGGAAACCAGTAGTGGTTCATGTTGATGGACGCCTACCAACCCCAATTGTGAAAGTCCCAACAGCTAAGTGTATCATTCCAAGCACACATAGTGTCTACGTGACAGGAAAGCTGGATGGCCAAAGGTGCAACTTTGTCATAGATTCTGCATCTCAGCAAACCCTCGTGAGTATCAAGATGTTAGATCACAAAGGAGTACCAGAAGCCATGCAGAAGCT
>NW_013808253.1:0-513 GCF_000517525.1 Limulus polyphemus
ACTTATGATAAGAGATCTACTGAAGTCAGCTTTGTACCAGGAGACAAGGTATGGTTGTATAATCACAGGAAGACCAAAGGGAAGTCTCCTAAGTTGTCTTCTCCATGGGAAGGCCCATATGATATAGTGGATCGTCTCTCAGACGTGACTTTCCAGGTAAAATGTGGTCGGCGAGGTAAGCCAAAAGTGGTGCATGTCAACAGGCTTTGGCGTTATCATGGTCCAGGTCATTTCAGTTGGGACGAAGTGAACAACGGAACAATTGACTCTGCTGAAGACGTGTCACCTGAAAAAGCCACTGTCGAAGAAGAAACTCTACTCAGTTTTGAGAAGGGAAACAGTGAAGCCCTTGATGAAGTTACTACTACTTATGTGACTGTTACCGATGATAGGACATTTCCTGATGAAGCAGATGAACCCCACATGAAGCAGAAGATAACGAGACGGAGACCAGTACGGAAGAAGATACGTCCCGTAAATTAAGAGACTTTGTTGAATTTTGATTTTGTGTTT
>NW_013808254.1:0-513 GCF_000517525.1 Limulus polyphemus
AAGATATTTGTGCCAATTTATACCATAATCTTGTTTTTAAATACAACTGAATACCAAACATAAACGTTTATTGTGCTCAGAACGATAGTGTCGAAAATAATTGAAATTTAATCGAATATCCTCTACACTATGCTTTGCAGGATAATTTAAGCACTACTGGTTTCATGTTATTATTTTTTTAATTTTTAAAAATTATATTTAGCAATTGATACTGCAATATTCTCTTTGACATGAAATATATATAAACGAACTATAGTGTACAATATTATTAGCTATATGTGTAATGTATATATTTTATTCTGTAATCTATATAAATATAACAGTACTGTCTATTGTATGTCCATGTAACTACTTCGCAGGGTGTGGATGGATCTTCACCAAAATTGGTATAGGGATTTATTATGTCAATGCAGGGGTACATACAAATTTTCAGTTTTATATTTTGGGTTTTGCGGTTTTTATGGGCGTTTTTGCGTTTTTACCATTACTTCGCACCCCTGTGGATGGACCTTC
>NW_013808255.1:0-513 GCF_000517525.1 Limulus polyphemus
CTCACTTTGCGGAAGAGGACATTGCTCTGAATTCGACTAAAGTATGATTTTGGAGCCGGTTGCTGTCCTAAATGTTCTGCTATGAACAATTTTCAGTTTTCATGGTTTTCATTCGTGGTAATTGCAATATCGAACGTTTGGGAATTTTTCATGTAGTGGTGCAAAACATGTTGCTTATGACACACGATTTGCATCTGCTGCAACACACCACTGAATTAACACATGTAAGTCGTTATAATAACATGAAATCAATACTTGTCTGTCCTATTGTAATATCCGGCTCGTTCGACTCGCAATATGAGTCACACCAAACATGATCGCCCTTTCAGCCGTGGGGGCGTTATAATGTGATGGTCAATCCCACTATTCGTTGGTTAAAGAGTAGCCCAAGAGTTGGCGGTGGGTGGTGATGACTAGCTGCCTTCCCTCTAGTCTTACACTGCTGAATTAGGGACGGCTAGCACAGATAGCCCTCGTGTAGCTTTGCGCGAAATTCAAAAACAAACAAACCTA
>NW_013808256.1:0-513 GCF_000517525.1 Limulus polyphemus
ACCAATAAGTCAGCCTCAAGGAAACCAGTAGTGGATCGTGTTGAGGGATGCCCACCAACCCCCGTCGTGAAAGTCCCAACAGCTAAGTGTAAAATGGCAAGCACACATTGTGTCTACGTGATAGGGAAGCCGGATAGACAAAGGTGCAACTTTGTCATAGGTTCTGCATCTTAGCAAACCCTTGTGAGTATCAAGGTGCTGAATTACAAAGGAGTACCAGAAGCTGTACAGAAGCTCTGTGGGTGACAGGACATTATGCAAAGTTGTGGGGACCAGTGTGGGTAACTATTGAGCTCATAGGCATGAAGGGCAGACACAAAGTATACTTGGCTGACTTTGAAGACCAATGCATATTAAGGTTGGATTACTTACTACCGAGGAAATGTGTAGTTAACTTCGATAAAATGACGATTGGAAACAACAAAGGCCAAATTCCAGTAAGTGTTGCTGCATCCATTTAAGTCAACTACAATACCCCATATGTCAGAGAAGATAATTTGGGGTAGAATAAAA
>NW_013808257.1:0-512 GCF_000517525.1 Limulus polyphemus
TTGACGAGATGATTCTCACGATGCCCCAAAGGGTCAACGAACTTCACGAAGCGAAAGGAAGATCTACTAGATATTAATAGATATAAATTATAAATATATCAATTCATGTGAATATGACTGAAAATTTTCATTTTTTTCTGAAAAGGTGATGTCTATTTACTTGTGACCACGCTGTGTAGATGACATTGGCTTAGTAATGAGGGCTTATAACATTACTTTTACAATGTATAATATGCAAAACGATTTTAATAATGTTTTCAACTGCCTGGACATAAATCGTATTTATTTAAATACGGTTAAAACTGAATGGATGTGTATTAATATCCCATACAGAATAATTCCAAATCATCCTTTTTTGATTGCCCATACTGCTGATTGGTGTGTAGAATACATATAAATTGGATTAATATTTTATGTATGTAAAATATATAAACTTCTATATAATACTCCTCTTCCTGTATGCCAGTTAGTTTATGCATCTTTATGTAAATATGTGATTCGTCCTACCAAAC
>NW_013808258.1:0-617 GCF_000517525.1 Limulus polyphemus
GTTCTCCTCATTTCCCCTACTACTAGATCTTTTTAGATCTGAGCCCCTTCCCTCCAAATGGTCTCTGCAAGGTCTTATAATTAAAGGCTAGAAGTGTAGTAAAAAAAACAACAACAACTTTGCTACAACCCTCCAATTTTTAGTGAAGCTTAACTCACATACAAACCATTCTCTTATTGTAAAGAAACATAAAGGATTCTTAATGATACTGCACATTTATCACCTTGGTGAAATCCAGTTTAAAATATTTCACTAACATTATTATTCTGTAATCAGAACAAAATATTTTGGATGAAATACTGACATTTTCTTCATTAGAACAGTGGTTCTCAAGATCACCTTCCCATTAAAACCAAATATCATTCTCCATAGTGAAATTCACCTTTGAATGTCGACATAACAAAGTCAGGTTACTTAATTATGCAAAACATTTTATTTTACATGAAAATCATATATTACCGGTGTAGTACACGTGCAGATTAAAACATGAAATATATAGTGTTTACATTTGATCTGATATATGTAATTGATGTTGAGAAAAATATGACAAGTTATGAAATTACAAATTATATAAACTTTCACACGCAAATAAAGTTGTAAGTTTTAAAAAAGTCAAC
>NW_013808259.1:0-509 GCF_000517525.1 Limulus polyphemus
AAAGTGAATGATGCTTATATTAAAATAATTATTAATATGAAAATAAGCCGCAACTTCAGTAACGGTTTAAATAAAGCGCTTTAGATGCGGAAATACTCGAAATGTAAACATTTCCTTCTCTCACAGTCTTGATGCTGACAATCAAACTATATACCTTCATTTAAAAGATAAGTAAAAATAGATTGCTAAAAGTCACAGGAAGTTAATTTAATTGTCTGCATCATACACACACACACGTACCTGTTAAACAGTGTACATAATAGTTTTGTTTGAGTTTACTTACCGGTTATAAGTTATTGTTTTTTGTTTATTATTATTACTACTATTATTACAGGTTAAAGCTTTTACAGTAAGGGGGGAGTTTTATTTAAATAAGTTTCAGATACGACGTTTCGGGCGCTAGTGCGATCATTTTCATGATTTGTACACTTAAGAATGATCGCACTAGCGACCGAAACGTCGTACCTGTTTACATAAAAACTTTTTTTCTTTACTGTAAAATCTTTTAT
>NW_013808260.1:0-513 GCF_000517525.1 Limulus polyphemus
GAAAATCTCATGGTAATGCCGATGGACTGAGCCGAAGAACCTGCAATAGTGACTGCAGACATTGCTGCTAAAGAGAGGTTGAACTAACCAGGTGCCATCAAGCTGAAGTCAAGCCGACTGAAAGAGTTGACGATGATGAAGTGGAACCAAATATAGATATCAAAGCATAACAGGAGAAAGACCAATATTTGAAGCCACTGGATATACTCCAGCAAAGTTGATGTTTGGTCGGGAACTTCGGTTGCCAGTGGATCTGTTAACAGGATGCCCACCTTTGGAAGAGTTGCTTGAAAACGTGTCAGAGTTTGTGAAAGTGTTTTTGGAAAGGAGGATGATATTCACCATCAAGTGCTTTGAAAGTTGAAAACGTTTGCTGATTCGATGAAGTTATCTTATCATATGAGATCTACTGAAGTCAGCTTTGTACCAGGAGACAAGGTATGGTTGTATAATCCCAGGAAGACCAAAGGGAAGTCTCCTAAGTTGTCTTCTCCCTGGGAAGGCCCATATGGC
>NW_013808261.1:0-514 GCF_000517525.1 Limulus polyphemus
GTTCTTCGGCTCAGTCAATCGGCATCTCCATGAGATTTTCCTTCTCTGTATTCAATATCATAATTATGCTGGTCTATCTTTCCGATCCAAGTTGTCCCTCTGGGTTCTTTAATGATCTTAACCAGTGTAATGCAGCATGGCCTATCTTGATGGTAAACCTAGCCCCATATAGATAAGGATGGAAATATGCCACACTCTTCACTATAGCAAGGAGTTCCCTCTGTGTTACACAGTAGTCTATTCAAAACCCTACTGAAGTAGGCCACTACATGTTCGTTTTCGCCCACTTTCTGAGACAATACCACTCCAGTTCCGACATTACTAGCATCACAATCCAGTATGCACGGCAGTGGGGGATTTGGAAGCCTTAAAAGTGGCGGTGAGGTCAATCTTTCTTTCAATGTCTTGAAAGCATGCTGGCAAGAAACTGTCCATTCGAACTTCTGGCCTTATTTTGTTAAATCATGCAATGGAGCAGCTATAGTTATAAAGTCCTTCATAAACTTCCGGTAAT
>NW_013808262.1:0-512 GCF_000517525.1 Limulus polyphemus
GTTACATATTGACAATACTCTACACACCTAAGGGAGAAGATTGTTCAGAAGCACAATTCAGGAGAAGGCTATAAATCAATTTCAAAGGTTTTCAATTTGCCATTAAGTACTGTAAAATCGGTTGGGAAGAAATGGAAAGAGTATCACACTACCTCAACCTTGCCAAGATCAGGTCGCCCTGAGAAAGTCTGCAATCGAACAAGCAGAAAAATCATCAGAGAAGTGACTGTCAAGCCAACAGTGACACTGAAGGAGCTGCAGACTTCGATAGCAGGCACAACAGTTACTGTACACACCTCAACAATATCACGTACTTTACGAAAAATAGGATTGTATGGTAAGGTGGCAAGAAAGAAGCCATTACTGACGAAGATGCATTTTAGATCGCGAATGGACTATGCCAGTAAACATTTCAATAACCTACAACAATGTGGCAGAAATTTCTATGGTTAGATGAGACCAAAATAGAACTTTTTGGATTAATTGACAAACGGTATGTATGGCGGAAACCC
>NW_013808263.1:0-803 GCF_000517525.1 Limulus polyphemus
TGATTTTAGTGTGTCACGTGGTATGTTGAATGCAGCACTGGTTCAAATTAGATATTTGTGATGTCAAAATTCTAAGTCTGTAGTTTCGTACAAATTAGAAACTCAAATTACCAATATTGACAAGCTAGAATATAAAATAAGAAGGTTTTATCTTTTCTGTTTGCTAAGATATTGCTCACGTAATAAATCAAACATAGTAGCACCCCGCTCACCTCCTTCCATTTTTAGAAACACTCTTATAAACACTTACTTCTATATATAACATGAACAACCAATCAGAAGCTCAGAATGTTCCCCGAGTAGTTTTTTAAGCCTTTCTAATGTACCTAGCATCATTTCTTTCTTTCAAATCAAGATTTCAGTGAGGTAGGGTGTGTCTTTAGTCTGCTCAAAATTTTATATTTTTAGAGTAAAATACATCTTAGTTACTAAGCTTAATAAATTATAGTGGAATTATGATAATGATGTAGTAATTTATGATTTCTTAGTTATTCAAATGTATAAATGTATGTAAATATTTTGTTTCATGTACTCCACATGCAAAATTTTTAAAGGCTTAGCAACCTACGTCAAGCAGCAACCGAGTACAAAGGTCGTAACTAGAAGAGATAATTGTTTGCTTTAGTTCTTTATTTACTGTTCTATGTTTTAGGAAAAACAATTTTAAGAACTTATTTCTAAATAGCAATAATCTATATACATATATAATGTATGATAATTAAAATGTGACTGTATTTTACAAAATACAAGTCTACTAAAACACAGCCAAGACAGGTTACTTGTACAGACCAAAGGTCAACTTT
>NW_013808264.1:0-513 GCF_000517525.1 Limulus polyphemus
GGACACCCACTTTATGAAGAGTTGCCTGAAAATGTGCCAGAGTTCGTGAAAGTGTTATCTCAAAGGATGGATGATATTCATCATCAAGTGCATTCAAACTTGAAAACGTCTGCTGATTCCATGAAGCTATGTTATGATAAGAGATCTACTGAAGTCAGCTTTATATCAGGAGACAAGGTGTGGTTGTATAATCCAAGGAAAACCAAAGGGAAGTCTCCTAAGCTGTCATCTCTATGGGAATGCCCATATGACATAGTGGATTGTTTCTCAGATGTGACTTTCCAAATAAAATGTGGTCGGCAAAGTAAGCCAAAGGTGGTGCATGCCAACAGGCTTTGGCATTATCATGGTCCAAGACATTTCAGTTGGAACAAATGATGCTGCTGAAGACGTGTTACCGGAAAAAGCCACTGTTGAAGAAGAAACTCTACCCAGTTTTGAGTAGGAAAACAGTGAAGCCATTAATGAAGCTACTACCACTGGTGTAACTGCTACCAATAATGGGACATTTCC
>NW_013808265.1:0-513 GCF_000517525.1 Limulus polyphemus
GTCTTTTAATAGCCACCAATATGACTAGGATGTCCTATTACCCCCACTGTTGATGGCCTATAGAACAGCAGAGCATGAAGCTACTGGATACACTCCAGCAAAGTTGATGTTTGGTTGGGAACTTTGGTTGCTAGTAGACCTGATGACAGGATGCCCACCTTACGAAGAGTTGCCTGAAAATGTGCCAGAGTTGTGAAATTGTTATCTGAAAGGATGGATGATATTCATCATCAAGTGCATTCAAACTTAAAAACGTCTGCTGATTCCATGAAGCAATGTTATGATAAGAAATCTATTGAAGTCAGCTTTATACCAGGAGACAAGGTGTGGTTGTATAATCGAAAGGGGAGTCTCCTAAGTATTCTTCTCCATGGGAAGGCCCATATGACATAGTGGATCGTCTCTCAGACGTGAATTTTCGAATAAAATGTGTTTTGCACTCATAGAAAGCGAAGTTATCGAGATTGTGAATCGCTGGGATTTATAGCGCGTATTATTAAAGTAGTTAAGTTT
>NW_013808266.1:0-513 GCF_000517525.1 Limulus polyphemus
TACTAGTGGTGGTTTAGGTTGACATGTATTGGGGTTCAGGGGTGGGTGAGATTTGAGTAGCTTGGTCTATTGTAATAGGATGGGTGGTACAGTACTGATTGGCGGTAGTTTTCCTTAGGGTGTTGATAAACATGGGGTTGGGGGGTGGGTTAGGAAAGGTATGGGGTGGGTGAGGTTTACGGTAAGGTTTTTCTGCCTTAAAGTGATGATAATCAAGGTAACAACCGTGGGTGAGGATGAAATCTGCTATTGTTTTGGAAGTTGTGACAACTTTCATGAACGTGGAGGGTGAACCTGTTTCCTTTGACTGGATACGGTGGACTGAGTGGATCGTAGAGTTTGTTGTAATTTCCAGGGCTTGGTGAATTTCTTCTGGCGTAAAGGATAAATGAACGTTCCTGAGAAATAATTGAGTGGAGACTGGTATTGCTTTTGGGGGGTTGGCAAGTGACGGGAGGGTTTGAAGACCAAGGGTGGCGAAAGTCTTCGATCGACTTGGGTTGGAGGAGTATA
>NW_013808267.1:0-513 GCF_000517525.1 Limulus polyphemus
CATGTTCGTTTTCGCCCACTTTCTGAGACAACACTCCTCCAATTCCGACATTTCTAGCATCACAATCCAGTATGTACAGCAGTGAGGGATCTGGAATCTTTAAAAGTGGAGTGGAGGCCAATATTTCCTTCAATGTCTTGAAAGAATGCTTGCAAGAAACTATCCATTCAAACTTCCGGTAATAGGTACAGAGTCCCAAGAAACTTCTTAACTCTCCCACATTGCCTGGTATTGGCCAATCATGCACTGCTTTCACCTTCTCAGGATCAGTTTGCACACCATATTCACTTACAATGTGTCCTAAGAAAAGCACCTTTTTCTGGAACAAATGACATTTCTATGGAAGGAGTTTGAGTTTGCTGCTTTCAAACGCTTGAATACTTCCTCTAGAAAGGACATTTCCTCATCAAAAGTTGTTGCAAATACAATGACATCGTCCAGGTACACTCGGGCTATCCTCCATTGTAGGCCTTCGATACTCTTTCCATCAGCCTCTCAAATGTTGCTGGAGCA
>NW_013808268.1:0-513 GCF_000517525.1 Limulus polyphemus
AGGACAGACCATGCTGCATTATGCTGGTTAAGATCATTAAAGAAACCAGAGGGACAACTAGCACGTTGGATCAGAAAAATAGACCAGTATAATTATAATATTGAATACAGAGAGGGAAAATCTCATGGTAATGCTGATGGACTGAGTCGAAGACCTTGCAAATATGACTGCACACATTGCTGCAAAAGAGATGTTGAACTAACCAGGTGCCATCAAGCTGAAGTCAAAGTAACTGAAGGAGTTGATGATGGTGAAGTGGAACCAGGTATAGATATTAAAGCAGAGCAGGAGAAAGGTCAAGATTTGAAGCCAATAACTGATTTTCTACAAGCTAGTGTTTTGCACCATGCTTGGGAGAAGATGTCTAGTCTAAGCCCTGTGACAGAGAACTATTGGGTACAATGGGACCAGTTGAAGCTTGAAGATGGTATTATTCTCCAGAGATGGGAAACTGCAGATGAGCAAGTGACGACCTGGCAAATGGTTATACCGAGAAAGTTATGGGAAGTTGTG
>NW_013808269.1:0-512 GCF_000517525.1 Limulus polyphemus
TTTTTTATTTGTACTTCTTGTTTCCTTTCTTGTTCCATTTGTCACTGCTGTAGTCTCTCTTCTTATTTCTTTTCGTTTTCCTCCAACAACTGGTGTAATTTCTCTTCTTGTTTATTTCCTTTCTCCTACAACAACTGCTGTAATTTTTCTTCTTGCTTATTTTCTTTCTCCTCCAACAAGTGCTGTAATTTCTCTTCTCATTCTTCTTGTTTCTTTTGCTGTTCTTGTATTGCTGCCATCAAATCTCCTAAGCTGTAGCTTGATTTTCCGCCTCTCGTTTCCATCTTCTTCTTCTTATTTTTTTTATTTTCTGTCCCACTCTCTGACACCAATTTGTTACGTCTCCGTTCGTTAGTTAATTTTCCGCAAATTCGTTCCGACGAAACTTTAGCGACACAAGTCCTTTCTTAAATAAAACTGGTTTATTCTTTCTGAATATAAATTTGCGATGCACTTGATTTCAACAGTCGCGCTATAATTCTCAAGTTCAACTACACACTCTCTGACTGCAG
>NW_013808270.1:0-513 GCF_000517525.1 Limulus polyphemus
TTTTTATTAAGTCTTAAGATTTTTAAAGTAGTGTTTTTCTCTCTCTCTCTTCTTTTTTTCATGTTGCCTGTCTATCATGCAAAGTAATTTTCATTTTAAGATTAAAAATACTTTTATGCACCAGAACATTTTCAGATTTCACATGGAAAATCTTTATAATGTCCAGATAGTCATCAAACATTTCTTAAGAAAAAACTTTATATTTTATCTGTTATTTTCAGTAATTAATCTCTGAATGGGTTTGGTAAATTTGACCGATCTCACAACCACCATAGGAAAAAATATAATTTATGCCTCTTTCATTCTAGAATGAACACAAATTATAACACAATAACATAAATGCTTAGACTAAACAGCTTAAATCTCATAACATTATACATTTGTATATATTTATTATTTTATTATATAGACTTTTCAGCCGTGTCTGAATAACAATACAGAAGTTACAATGATGTGGCTCATGTTACCGTATCAAATAACATAAAACAGACCTTTGTGTTTTGTAGACTAATA
>NW_013808271.1:0-511 GCF_000517525.1 Limulus polyphemus
TGATTCACTTATGTAAAGTACATATGACGTTTGTGAAAAACCTGTACGTGACGGAGAAAAATGGATATTATTTTTGGATTCAGCATACAGGAATTACTGTATAACATGTAAATATTTCAAGACAATAAAACCATCACAGGCCTGTGTAATTATTGCTGCAGGATTTAACATCAAATAGTTTGCCTTATTAGTTACTGATGTAGGATTTAACATCAAATAGTTGGCCTTATTAGTTACTGCTGTACGATTTAGCATCAAATATGTTTCCTTAATAATTACTGCTGCAGGATTTAACATAAAATAATTTGCCTTATTAGTTACTGCTGTAGGATTTAGCATAAAACAGTTTGCCTTAGTAATTACTGCTGCAGGATTTAACATAAAATAATTTGCTTTATTAGTTACTGCAGTAGGATTTAGCATAAAACAGTTTGCCTTAGTAATTAGTGCTGTATGATTGAACATCAAATAGTTTGCCTTGGTAATTACTGCTGCAGGGTTTAACAAAATA